>NC_041390.1:356985488-357081883 GCF_002162155.2 Triticum dicoccoides | reverse complement strand
ACTTATTTGTGTTTAAATATGTTCAAACTTGTTTAAATAATAACAGTAATATTTTTTTATAAGACAGTAGCATTTAAAAAGCTGTTTGATACTTACTTTTTTTATAAGACGGTGCGCGGGGTGCGGGGGGTCGGCGGCGGCGGTTGACTAGGGGAATCGAGGGTGCGGGGGGTCGGCGGCGACGGCCGGTGGACTGGGGGGTGCTCGGCGGCGAGGGGGACCGGATCTGGCGAGGTGGGATAGCGATTGAGATGGAGGGGGATCGAGATCTAGTGTCCATGAAATTTAAAAATATTCATGATAGTTCAAAAAGTACCCATGAAATACAATCGAGAAATGAAGGCTACGATTTAAATACAATCGATCTTAGCTAGCTATCTGTTCACAATCTTCTTGCCCTTCTTTTTTGCAAATGGAGTTCTTCTGTGGAACGGACGTCCTTTAGGTAGGGTGGTCCTGCTTCTTCTTGTGGTGTATGCTGCTACTTCATCATCGTCGTCATGTTCGATCCTCGGGTCGCCGTACTTGTCGAAGTCTTGCTCATTGGCTACTCCATCCATTCCGATGATCTTCCTTTTGCCTCTCCTCACAACAACACGACTGGGCTTTGGCGGGTCGGTAATGAAGAAGCATTGGTCCACTTGGGAAGCCAGTACCCATGGCTCATTTTTCGCGGTGACGTTTGCGCCCGCGGTCTTGGATTTGGCTTCGGGTATAACCATGGTGGTGAAATACCGGTCTTCTTTTATGACGTTCTTGGCCCATCTGACACGGAACATCGGGACCTTCTCTCCAGCGTAGCTCAGCTCCCAGATCTCCTCGATCCTTCCGTAGTATCTGTCCTTGTCGTTACCGTTGTAGGATTCCATCGTTACCCCGGAGTTCTGATAACCATCACTCTTCATGACCTTGGCCTCGGTGTAGAATGTGTAGCCGTTGATATCGTACGCCTCATAGGTCATCAGGTTGTGCTCGGCGCCCTGTGACAAGGCGAATATGAGTTGTTCTTCCGCGGAAGAATCCTCATGTAAAGGGTACGACAGAAGCTTCTGCTTGAACCAACGGGTGAAACATGAATTGTGCTCTTGGAGTATATCTCCATCCGTCCTCTGTTGGCCTCGGTCATTGTACGTCTTCTTAATAAAGGTTTTGTGCTCTACCACCCAAGGATCGACCACGTCTATGTGTTGTAGCGCGACAAGGTTTGCTCTTTCAAAGTCGGCGAGTCGACCCTTGAAGTCGACATGCATTTCGCGGCGACCCTCACGGTGACCCCATCCAGCGAGCCTGCCGAGGTGCCTGTTGACGGGCAGACCAACGGGGTTCTCGATGCCTAGATAATTCGTGCAGTAGGAGATGCACTCTTCGGTCAGAAAGCCCCTGGCTATGCTTCCTTCTGGACGTGACATGTTGCGAACGTATCCTTTGATGACACCATTCATCCTTTCGAACGGCATCATGATGTGCAGGAACGTCGGCCCGAGTTGGATGATATCCACCACTATATGGACCAGCAGATGCACCATAATGTCGAAGAATGCGGGCGGGAAGTACATCTCAAGCTCGCATAGTATCACCACAATCTCTTCCTGTAGCCTTCTGAGTTGCCTCACGCCAATCGACTTCCGAGAGATGACGTCGAAGAAGTTGCATAGGCCAAATAGCGTTTCACGGACGTGCGCGTCCATGATCCCACGGATTGCAACTGGAAGTATCTGCGTCATCAGCACGTGACAGTCCTGAGACTTCATCCCACTGAACTTCTGCTTCGCTGGGTCTAGGTATCTGCTTATCTTCCCCGTGTAACCGTAAGGAAGTTTTACTCCTAGGAGGCAGGTGAAAAACTGCTCGATCTCCTCCTGACTTAGAGTGAAGCACGCGGGAGGGTAGTCATTTCCAGTCTTCTTGGCCTTTTTGCCTTTGCGACGACTTTCTGTCTCCTGCTTCGCCTCATCATCATCATCATCATCATCATCATCATCATCATCATCATCATCATCATCATATATAGCGTGAATCTCCTGCCTGATGCCCATTGATTTCAAGTCTGCCCTTGCTTTCGGCCCATCTTTGGTCCTCTCTGGCATGTTGAGCAGGGTACCAAGCAGACTCTCGCACACGTTCTTCCTGATATGCATGACATCAAGGCTGTGAGGCACACGGTGGATCTTCCAGTACGGCAAGTCCCAGAAAACAGACCTCGTTTTCCATACCTTCAGCAGCGGCTCTAGCGCCTTTCGCTTCTTTCCCGGCTCTGGCGCCTTTTGCTTCTTTCCCGGCAGTGGGCAGTCTTTCCAATTTTCCAACAGCTTGTCTATTTCCTCGCCGCTCCTCGTACACGGGCGTTTTCGGGGTTCAGTTTCACCATCGAACAGATCCTTGCGTTTCCTCCACGGGTCATCATCGTGAAGCCACCTTCGATGTCCCATGAACACGGTTTTCGAAGACCCGGGATCTCTATCTAGCTGGCGATACGTTGTGTCATCCATGCACCTTACGCATCCAGAAAATCCGTGGACTACCTGCCCCGCAAGATATCCGTAACCGAGATAGTCGTGCACCGTCGTGAGCAGTGCGGCTCTCATGTGAATGTACTTCCTCTTCATGCACAACCAGGGGGGAAGGCTGTAGAGCCACACAAACACAGGCCAGGTGCTATGTGTGCTTCTCTGGCTGCCAAACTGATTGACTCCATCGGTGCTCGCGCCCAGCACGATGTTCCTTGGATCGTTCCCAAATTCTGGGTATTCGAAGTTCAACGCTTGCCACTGGCTCGCATCCTTAGGGTGACTCAGCGTCTTGTCTTTTTTATCTATCTCCGGATCATTTGCGTCATCTTCTCGCTTCTTCTCCTCCCTATCCGCGTGCCAACGCAGGAGCTTTGCTACCTTAGGGTCCACGAAATACCGCTGCAGACGAGGAGTGGTCGGAAAGTACCACACCACTTTTCGAGGAGCTTTCTTCCTCTTCTTGTATCGAGTGACACCGCACACCGGACATATGGTAGACTCCGCGTGCTCGTCCCGATAAATGATGCAATTGTTCATGCACACATGGTATTTCACGTGCGGTAAATCCAGAGGACACACGATTTTCTTCGCCTCCTCCAAACTGGTCGGGCACTTGTTCCCCTTGGGAAGACGTTCGTGCCGGAATGACATGTTCTCGTCGAAGCATGCGTCGGTCATTTTGTGTTTTACCTTCATCTCCAGAGCCATGAGCGTTACTTTCAGGCGGGTATCCTCGGGCCTGCATCCTTCATACAATGGAGTAACCGCGTCTAACTCAAGTTGATCCATCTTGGCTTTCTCTCGGGCGGCAGCTCTTGCGTTATCCATCTGCTTGAGAAGCAGCTCTTGAATATGATGGTCCTGCACCCAGCCCATCGATGGTCCAGCATCGTCTGCTCCGCCGGCATCATCATCATGTCCTGCATCTTCTACATGATGACTGTGTACAACATCACCATCGTGATCATCTCCTGGGGATTCTTCGTCTTCTCGCCCCCCCGAGCCGCGGTGGTTGTCTTGCTGCCCTTCCTCATTTCTTGACCGGCCCCCATGGTCGACTTCGTAGTCATCTTCATCACCTTGCCACCGATAGCCATCCATGAAACCACGCAAGAGCAGGTGGTCCTGCACCTGCCCGGAATCCGGGTCCGCAATAAGGCTATTCAGCTTGCATCTTCGACAGGGACATCTTATCTTCGTCTCGTTCTTTTGAAGCATCTCGGCCTTCGCGGACCTCAAAAACCTATTCACGATGCCTTCGGTCATCGTGCGGACCATGGTCGCCTGCGGGGTAGAGAAAAACGATATTTTAGAACCAAGAAAAAATTTGGCATGACTTTCCCTAAAAATAGGACCAAAAAGAATGCTTAATGCCAAAATTCTCGCCGAAACGGAAATGAATCAACATTCCGGCAAAATATTGGCAACTATCGCATTTCAAATACTGGTACACCTCCAAACACAAACACATATGCAACACCACAAACATATGCAACACCACGAACATACATAGATCTAGCTAGGCCATAAAAAGTGCATGTGCACATTGTTGTAGGGAGAACAACATAAATATAGCTTCCCCCCTTACTTACCTAGCAAAACAAGGTAACTTAACCACTTAATTTGAATGAATCTATGGTGGAAATGAGGTGAAAAAGAGGAGGCACCCGAGACAAGGAGGAGGCGGTGGAGAGAATGAAGTGGGGAGAAAGTGAGTGTGGGAGGAGAGGCTGTCCAAAATATCTTGTTGCTGCCCACTTACTAATGGCGCACCAGCAACAAATGCGCCATTAGTAATCCAGGTTACTAATGGCGCACCCCCTGGTGGTGCGCCATTAGTACTTTTGCAAAAAAAGGAATAAAAACAATAATAAAAAAAATAACATTAGTGGCGCATCTTCTGGCTGGTGCGCCATTACTAGTTACAAGTAGTAATGGCGCACCACCAGTGGATGCGCCATTAGTATGTTTGGACAGGCGCACTACTTCAAAAAAAAATTGGTACTAATGGCGCACCGTGGGCAGGGTGCGCCATTAGTAGTTTCAACACTAATGGCGCATCAGAAGGTGGTGCGCCATTAGTATATACTAATGGCGCACCACATGTCTGGAGCGCCATTAGTGTCATTTCCATCTATAGCCCTTTTGCTAGTAGTGATAGCCTCCACACAAAATCCAACCGTTACGCAGTTTTCCAATCTCGGTGGGACCGAATCAACAAGCTCGGTCGGACCGAAAATGTAAACCTAGTGATTGTTAGAGATTTTCGGTGGGACTGACATGCAACTCGGTAGGACCGATATGGTTAGGGTTTGGGCATAACGTAATCTCGGTGAGACCGATTACACAAACTCGATGAGACCTAATTTGGTAATTAGCTAACCGGAGAGTTGGTCAGGCAAACTCGGTGGGACCGATTTGCTCTTTCGGTGAGACCGAGTGGAACTCGGTGAGACCGAAAAGTTACAAAGGGGAAACACTGAGTTTACATTGCAATCTCGGTGGGACCGATTCGCTCTTTCGGTGAGACCGAAAAGTTACGAAAGGGAAACAGAGAGTTTGCAACCCCATCTCCGTGAGACCAAGATCCCTATCGGTAGAACCAAAATGCTAGGGTTTGGCAGCGGCTTATGACAAGTGAAACTCGGTGGCGCCGGATAGGAAGAATCGGTAGGACCGAGTTTGGCTTAGGGTTTAGGTCATATGTGGATATTGGAAAGTAGTTGAGGGTTTTGGATACACTACCGGTGATGCCCGGAACACTTTCGGTGGCCAAAACCATACTTGCTATATATCAATCTTTACCTCTGGACCATTTCGGAACTCCTCGTGATGTCCGGGATCTCATCCGGGACTCCGAACACCATTCAGTAACCGCGTATATACTTTCCCTATAACCCTAGCGTCATTGAACCTTAAGTGTGTAGACCCTACGGGTTCGGGAGTCATGCAGACATGGCCAAGACAACTCTCCGGTCAATAACCAACAGCGGGATCTGGATACCCATGTTGGTTCCCACATGCTCCACGATGATCTCATCGGATGAACCACGATGTCAAGGATTGAATCAATCCCGTATACAATTCCCTTTGTCTATCGGTACGATACTTGCCCGAGATTCGATTGTCGGTATCCTGATACCTTGTTCAATCTCGTTACCGGCAAGTCTCTTTACTCGTTCCGTAACACATCATCCCGTGATCAACTCCTTGGTCACATTGTGCACATTATGATGATGTCCTACCGAGTGGGCCCAGAGATACCTCTCCGTTACACGAAGTGACAAATCCCAGTCTCGATTCGTGCCAACCCAACAGACACTTTTGGAGATACCCGTAGTGTACCTTTATAGCCACCCAGTTACGTTGTGACGTTTGGCACACCCAAAGCACTCCTACGGTATCCGGGAGTTACACAATCTCATGGTCTAAGGAAATGATACTTGACATTAGAAAAGCTTTAGCATACGAACTACACGATCTTTGTGCTAGGCTTAGGATTGGGTCTTGTCCATCACATCATTCTCCTAATTATGTGATCCCGTTATGAATGACATCCAATGTCCATGGTCAGGAAACCGTAACCATCTATGATCAACAAGCTAGTCAACTAGAGGCTTACTAGGGACATGGTGTTGTCAATGTATCCACACATGTATCTGAGTTTCCTATCAATACAATTCTAGCATGGATAATAAACGATTATCATGAACAAGGAAATATAATAATAACCAATTTATTATTGCCTCTAGGGCATATTTCCAACAGGACGAGCAAGGAGTGGCATGTGTGACGTAGACATTGAGGCAATCATGTCCAAATTGTGTACACATACGTACAGCCACGCTGCAACAGAGTAAATACAGCTACATACATACATACGTGCAGGGTCTCAAACGCGTATAGCGACGACGTCCTGTTCATCGGTAGCCAACCGGCTGGGTCATAACGGACGAAGCTGCGGCATGTTCATCGTGAGGCAAGCGACCGTATCGGAATGCATCCATGTTCATCGGGAACCAACCGACTTGGACGGAACAGCCCAATTGGGGTCCTGTTCATCGACTCGGGGTCTCGTCTCCCACAAAATGGAGGAAAGAGGGTTCTCTTCGACCGCCTATGGTTGAAATGGGGTCTTGTTCATCGGGAGGGGTCTGGCGTACCGCAAAACGGACGAAACAGACTACTTTCCAACCACCTAGGGTCGAAACGGGGTCCTGTTCATTGGGAGGAGTCTAGCGTACCAAAGAATTGATGAAACGGACTTCTCTCTAGCTGCCTACATTTAAAATGGGGTCCTGTTCATCGGAGGGTGTGTGGCGTACCAAAAAACGGGACTCCACATGCTACTGTTCATCCACCGTCGGCTTCCTCCAACCTCCACCAGCCACTGTTCATCCACGGGCTTCTATTCATCTAGACTCCATGGGGTCCTGTTCATCCACCCCAACCGGCTGGGCGTGTGTGGCGGCCTCCTCGTGGTCCTGTTCATCCAGCGCAACCACGTACTACCACGGGGTCCTGTTCATCCAGCCGCAACCGCATAGTACCATGGGGTCCTGTTCATCCAGCCGCAACCGCCTACACACGACCAGGGTCCTGTTCATCCAACCGCCACCAGGAACTGTTCATCCACAACCAACCCGACTAGCTCGACTCACCACATCTCGACTCACTCTACATATCACGCGCGCGGCAGCAATAGGCACTGTTCATCCAGAGGCAACCCAACCGGCTAGCTATGTCTCGCACGGGGGTTTGATTGTCTTCAGTAAGCAGCAATAGCACGATCGATCAGGTTCAGTTAGCAGCGGAGTCGATCGGGTTTAGTTAGCAGCGAAGGGATCTACGATCGATCGACTTCAGCATGTAGGAGTGCGATCGCTCAGGTTCACGCCTAGGTCAGGTTCAGTTAAAGCAAACTTGACTCGAACCACGCACACGTGCGAGAGAGAAACGCGCAAACCACACTGCATCGCTCGGCCTGACCACCCACCATAATCGGGAACTTCGCGAAAATTTCCTAGCCCTCACTTCTACTAAGATTTTTTATGTCATGGACGGCCCAAAGAATGTCATGGAGGTGCGTCCCTAGGCCGCCCAGGACGAAAAGCCCATTTTCTGTCATGATTTTTTTTTCATGAAAGTAGGAGGCCACCACATCTATGATGATACATGTTTTTGTCAAAATTATCGTCATAGAAGTGTCATAACCATGACAGAAAAAATTCATTCGGGCCTAAATCTCACGAAAGTGTCTTTTTTGTAGTGCTCGTTCTATATATTTCCTTCATTCAAAACATTTCTCAAAGTCTGGATCTATTTCTTCTTCAAAATACTGTTTGTTCGGAAAAATATTTCTTGTGAGCATTTGTTACCCTATCCCCATTTGACCTCGTATCAACTCTCGTTCACAGGTATATGTAGTCAGTTGAGGCTTCTACTAGACCACCCAGTATAGCAGATGAAGAAAAGGTATTCATGGGTACAACTGATGAATCCAAAGCTCTAAATGCCAAGGGCCCAACGGTAGGCCCATCTTGCAGAAAGAAAAAGAAGGTCCCAACCAAATAAAAACGAGCATGAAGCAAATGCACCAAATAAAAAGAAACAAGGTAGGCAACCTTTCACAAATTCACCTCAGTATATATCTCATGACAAATACAACACTATTCCAGGAGAAAATTCATCAGCGAAAGAGAAGGCGTCTGCAAAATATTCAACATCACTGGGTATAGAAGTGGTTCAACTACAAAATTGTTCATCCGCGATATGCCATGAACTTTGCCTTCCATCATCCCTGGTGTGTATGTCATGAAATTGGACTCATCCGTGCAAGTGATCCCCATGAAAGACTTCCGCCACCTCCTGGTGTTGATGAGTCATCTGCCAAAACACTTGAATCTCATCCCAAATAAAATCCAAGCGCCTATAGACTGCAGAAATAGAGCCAAGAAGATTGAAAAGGAAAGATCTAGAGAAGAAGAAAATCTTCGTCTTATCAAATCGGGCGTTGAAAAGAAAAAGGCCAAAGGAAAATCAGAAGGGCGTCCAAAGCACAAACATGATCCCAAATCTGCGGCTTTCAAGAAAGAGCACGCCGAGGAGAAGGCTAGCTAAACTAGTTGAGCGTGATGCCAAAAGTTATTCCTCCGATCAAGATGATCCTCCACTCAGAAGAGAAGAAATTTATGCAACTCTCTCCGAAAAAGTGAACATCACTACTTCTACCATACTGCCTGATCTTCAATCTCGTGTTATCCCAATAGCACCTCCGAAGAAGAACCCGTTAAAGAGAAAAACGCATCCTACCACTGTCACAATGGTTGATCAAGTAAATACAACCCCTCTACAATAGATCTACAAGATTTGGTAGTTGATGCCCCAGTAGGCACAACTAAGCCAGGAGAGAAGATCCTGAAGCAAATGGTGAAGTAAATCACGGCTCCCTTTGCCAAGCAAAGTGCTCTGCAAGCAAATATAGTGACAAAAAAGGCTTCCTAATTTGCTCCAAAGTTGACTCAACCATTGGCGTCTAAGCGTCCAACCAAGGAAAATGTAGTATAGAGTGCTCCAGTTGTATAGACTGATGATCAATCTGCTGCACCTCATTACTTTGACCAAGTGTTCATCCTGGAGTTCCTTAGCAGATTAGTGGAGAACCTGTTTGATGGATAAGTGGCATATTTGCCCATTCCCTCTGAAGTAATTACTCAAGCTACTGATCTGGTTCGAGCCATGAGAGATGATTCTGTTGAGATCAATGACCTCACTGCCTAGCTAAATGAGCTTGACAACCATATGAAGGCTACAAAATCCAACTTTGTCATCAAGAAACTTGAAGAATCATATGTGGATGTCAATCAAGCTTTGATTATCCTTCGGAACAAAAGGTTAGGATTTCATTCTGACCTGGATCAAATTGTTTGAAAGATCTACCTCAATCATCAAGCTCAGGCCACTGGATATAATGATCTTGTCAAAGGGCACATTGATCTGTCTACTCAGATGAACCAGAAGAAGAAGTAGAAAATTGTGAAGAAGAATGCTCCTCCTCCTCCTCCTTCAAAAGAAAACTCTCCAGAAGAAGCGCCACAGAAGGAAAATTCTCCGGAGCATGCTATTCCATGTCCAGCTCATGAACCAGCTACAGATGCTCCAACCATGCCAAGGCCAACTGAACCAGTGCCTATGGCCTCCCTTGTTCATGCAGCAAATCCCACTCAGCCAACTGTTTCATAAGAAGGTGAAATTCCTCAGTCTGCACTTCAAACATATCCATCTCGTGTTGAACCACATGATTTGATTCCTCCCTCTGCACCTCAACCATCTGCTGAGGAAAGTCCTCAACGGTCCCTGGTGGCTGATAAAGATTTGGTGCCTGATAAAGTGTGTGATCCCTCTCAACGATGATTTTCCGTCCACATAATGAACAACACTCCAGATGTTGGTCCTTCTGTAGTAAGGTCCGTTTCTACTCATCATTCAGATTCCGTAATTTATGGCGATGAAGTGATTTCCATTGAAGATGAGCTCATATATCCATATCCTCATGAGCATTGTCGTTATTCTCTATCGGCGTTGGTGTCAAAGGGGAACTTTTCAATAGGAACACACATCCTCAATTCTTTCAAGAGAGTCCATGCAGTAAACCTCGCACATCTGAATCTCCGCGGTACTGGACTCAAGAATAGGCTATATTTTATGCTCAGATAGCCGCAAGATTTTTCCTCATGAGTTCGTAGATACCATTTCGATGAAGAACATTGACTGCTTCAATCAATTATTGCAAGACATCGAAGATTTTGGCCACGCACATGTCTTTACATTTCATCATCCGTAGAACATAGAGATTATGTTGTAATTCTATGCCACATTGTATACCTCTGGCGATGAAGCTGATAGCACCAAATGGATCTTGGAATGGATGACTGAAGGGAAACACATAAAATTCTCTGCAATGGACTTTGTCTCACACATTCGTTTCCCTCGGTTCGAGCATGCACTGGTACAGCAAGGTGCTATACAAATAGTTTTTAACCCCTTTCCGTGATAACATTTTGAACCGTCACCAAGTGAGTGTGTGTGATACGGAGCCTTGATGCATACAATTGTCCCTATAAAATTGTTTATGATATCTCGAATATCCCAAACGCTTCATCCTTGCTACTCGTTTTTGCTCGCATTGCCATCCCAGTTGGTATTCTATGGTGCTACATTTACGATGTGCGGCCCATCACAAATGGTTCACGATTATAGAATGTGTATGATAAGCAGACAATCACATACATTCACTTTTCCCGAACCGTATGCGAGAACTAATTAAGAAGATTAGCTAATCATCATAGGAGTGTCGGATAGGATTACGAAATGTCAGACCATCGTAACATCGTCGTACATGATAACTATAGCACATGCTATTATGTGGTGCAGTGTTTACGATGCATACCACATCTGAAACAGTTCATGGTTGCAAATCGTGTACGATAAGGCAACTATCAGAAATGTTTAGTTTGCCCGCCCCGTTTGTGATATTGTCTGACATCACACACGGTTTGTGAACGACAATTGTGTGCATGCTCGCACACATTGCCTCTCTTTTAACCATGTTAGATTAAGGTGTATATCACAAACGTTTATATTTTGCCAACCGTGTGCACCGTAACGAACCGCAGAGCATAAGTTCAACATAATTTAATTGATGCTATTTCAAATTATACCAGATTTGAATTTGAAAGTATGCTATAGCTTTATTCATATCCATCAGGTTCAAACAACCAATGTATTATTCAATTCACATGTACATATGTTCAAGAATTTCGTAAGGACCAAATAAAGAATGATGAACCACAATTGTATACTTGTTCTATTAAAGACGGTAAGGAAAGAGGCGAAATACATTCTGGTTGCTGAACAAGGTGAAGCGGAATGCCCATATTATGCCCTACTCCATGCAGAAGGCACGCATGACTCTAGTCCAACCCCTTGTGATAGCTGACCGCCCATCCTTCACTATCTTCATGAACACATCTAGATAATCATCATGTTTATTTAATCTTTGCATGTCCACCAATCATGTAGTTTGAGAGGTAATCTTGAGTATACTTTATCAGCATCCTCACTTGATGCACTGTAATCTTTATTAGCTTCCTCACTTGATGCTAGTTCATAAATATCTCATTGCCCCATACGTAGAAAGAGTCGAAGCACGGATATTTACCAATGACATATGTACCTAAAAGCACCAACTTAATATTAGAAGATAAACAACAATTGCACAATGATGTAGTACAACACTCCCTCCGTCCCATTATATAATATCTTATAACATCCAATATTCTCACATATTGGATGCATTAACATCTTATATTATGGGCGAGAGGGAATTTATGCATTTTTACAAATTATAGGCTGATTAACTATTGTTGTTGTTGTTGTTGTTGTTGTTGTTGTCGTTGTTGTTGTTGTTGTTGTTGTTGTTGCTGCTGCTCCTCTTTTACGTATATCTAGACATCATTGGAACATTAAGTATAGTGCATGATGCTATGTAGCCTCAGAAATATTACATATGGCCCTAGTTAACCTAACGATAAATGGGTTACAGATATATTCACTTAAAATTCGGATTCACGGATTAGTCCCTTATCAGCCCCCAGCCTATATGGTACCAGCTACCGATATCATGAATAGTGAGTATATATAGGCCATGGGATGAAAATAATCTCAATGGAAAATAGCAGTCGTTCCCAAAATTGTCCTGTGTAAGTACATTGAGAGGCATGTTAAGCACAACAGGCTAAACATCAACAAAATATATCCATGGCAGAGAAAATACTCTCCAAAAGATAGCTTCACTGTGCAGGTTTAAGCATGCTAGTTAAGAAAAACAAGTGGAAAGGTGTGTTACCTGCAACAGCCCTAGCATATAACAACAAGCAAACATTGTCATTCGAACTGGTATTGTGTTGGTCTAAGTACACTGGTTATTGTTAAATAAAAACAAAAAGGCGTGTTAACTACAACATGCAACAACCAAATGTAGTCATTCATAGTGGTATTGTTGAAATTGATATTGATGAAATTGAACTGCATAATTCATAATTGCACATATAGAACATCACGTTGTGAATAACTGTAATAAACAAGGCATACAACAAACGACCAAAGATAGCATTTGGAACTGGACATATGCTAACTACAATCAACCGAACCACCAAAAAATGTGACACCCCAAAAATTTGGCCTTGTTTTATTAAATTAAAATTTTGCTAGGAATTAAAACTTTGGATTTCTGATCTCCATTTTTGATTTTTAAATCATTTCCTTCCCTGTTATGATGAGTTTTTCCCAAAGAGAAAACTTTTCAAATATGTTTTTGGACTTGTTTAACCTCTCAAGAAAAACTTTCCTTTTATTAGTATAACTAATTAACTAAGTTAATTGCTTGATCTTTACCTTCTTGAAAATAGTTTTTCAAGGTTATATGGCCATATTTGAACTACAACCATTTGATAGATTCAATTAAAATTTCCACAAAAATTTGGAGATGTCATGTGATGTTTTTAAATCACTTTTATGCAAAAATATATTTCATTCATGAAATATTTTGAGCCCTACACTCAGTTTTTCTTCTCTAGTCCAGAGTGCATTTTGCACTACAACCCTTTTATATATTTCTTTAAAACTTCTACCAAAATTAGGGGAGGTCAGTAGGAGCATATTATTCCATTTTGTGCAAAAATCCAGGGTTGTTCTTTGAAAATATTGAGTGAATAAACCTCATTTCCATTCTGGACCAACTTGATGATTTGTACAGCAACCACCATTTTAATTGCTCCTATATCCATGATTACTTTTTCTACTGGTAGTCCCTCTTGCCAAACCCTTAAGTCCAGGAGCATGCACCCATTGGATTAATTTTGGTTCATGAAATAATGCCATTTATTTCCTGTCCAGAATTGAAATTCTGCTAGACTTGCACTAACAAGTTTGTGCATTTCACCAACTAACATCACCACACTCTCTTTCATCCACAGAGACACTGATTTGGAGATTTTGGCCACTCCAAGAAATGCCTAAGTGCCCTTAGCATTTTGTCAAACACCATATGGGCATGATCTGTTTTGGCATGAATTTTTGGTTTGCACTGTGAACCTGATCTCCTGACCAAACCAGCTTGTCTACTGATCCCCTTGCAAGCCATAGCCTAGAACTGCTAATCCTCAGCTCCAACCAAGCCATCTAGCAGGCCAGGGCATTTCGCCGAACAGATGGTCGGCGTGCCTAGAGCGCGCATATTGCAGCCGCGCACACGAGCCGACACACTGGCCCCCACGGTTTTGGCTCGCTCTGCAGCACCTCGCCACGCACTACCCTTCTCACCGCAACGCGCCAAGCAGCCCCCGCCATGCCCGGCAGGCCAAGAGCTAGCCGCCGCCGCCGCCGACAGCCCCTGCTCCATTCAGCGCCGCCCAAGCCACCCCGGCTCGCCACCTGGCCCCGGCACAGCCCGAGCTCATCCACACGGGTGTCCGCTAGCGTTCGTCGCCGCCACGTCGCCCTAGCTACAGAGAGATGGTTCGCCGGAGAGCTTATCCCCACCGCCGCGGAACCGACCTTGGCGCGCTATAAATGGACCCCCCGAGCTTCCCCGAGCACGCAGGCGACCTTATGCTACCCCCATGGCGCTCCCCTGCCTCGCATTCGACCCGGGGAGGCCTCCTTCCTCATCTCCGGCAACTCCGGCCGCCGCCACCGCCCCGGCCAATCCGGCACCTCCAGTACCTCCCCCTCTCCGTTCTCTTCGTAAGGAACTTCCTCATCCTCCCATGAACCTTTCCCACTACTTGATTTTGATCGGGAACCATCGCCGCCACAATGTCACTTCACCACCGAAGCTTTCCTCCGCCGTGGAGCTCGCCGCCGGCAGCTCCCTCCACCTCCAGCTACCCTGCGACCACCGGGAGGACCGCACTGGAGTGGCGGATCCATCCCCGCCCTCAGGGCCCCGCGAGGAGCCGCCAGTCGCCGGCGACAATCGCCGGAGCTCCGCCTCCGCTCGGGACAGAGGAAGGAGAGGGAAAGAGACTAGTCAAACCTGACTAGTGGGCCCCCTGGACCCACTGTCAGCGACCCCGTGCCTGTCCACATGGGATTAAGTGAAGACGTAATCCGCCTAGTACGTTTTCCCCGCTCCGAAAGCGTATTCCCCTCCGAAACGTTTTCTTTTCTGTTTTAATTTAAATAACAGATTTGACCAGAACTTTGACTGGCTATAACTTTTTAAATATAACTCCAAATGAATTAATTCTTTTTCCTACATCTCTCAAATATTGTCTAGTTTATTTTAAGATTTATTTGAATATTTTCCAAACAACTTTTTTGTACTGTTTTTGAAATAGGTGTTATTTGCATATTATTGAAAATAGGATTTTTGGGAGAGAAAGAAGCTTTCAAAAATTTTGGAGAGCACCCCCCCACCTCTCCACACCATGAAGGCAAGCATTCTGAACCCTGGCATAATGTTTTTGGTGTGTTATTTGACACGTTTATAACACCACCTTACTTCGGAGGACTTGTTGTTTCATGTGACATGATCATTTGCATGGAAGCATATCAGTGATTTCCTTGCTGTTGGAAATGAATATTATTGTGATGGTAATCCTCCTCATGTGCCTTGCATGCATGCCGGAAAGGAATCCGGGAAAGCCTCGGCCTTGGGTAGGCGTGAGCTTGTCGCCGGTCCCCGTCGGGACGGTTATGTCCGGTATGGCATGGTAAGGTACATTGAGTGGTCATTTCTTCGGTTGAAATATATTTGTTATACATGTCATGTAGGGAACTCATAAGCCTCCTGAGTCGGCCATAGATCGAGTCTTGTTCCGGTAACCCCCATACTTGTTTTCGTACTGCCACTGGTCCCTACCTTAGGTGGGGTATGGTTCAGTAAGTTGTTAACCCTTGTCTTGGCACAGACCGTACAGAGAGGCCATGGTGGAAGATACCGGTTGTAGCCGGTAGGCATGCCACCTGGTCCGGGGGCAAGGGTGTATCCGGTTGGGACCGAGAGGGGGGCACCCCTTAGAGCGCGCGATAGAAATTTGATCCCATGCTACGCGAGGTTGTAGCCTCCCCACTTAGAGTTTTGCTTAACAGGTGTCATGAGTGATTCCAGACACGAGTGAAAGCTGGTGTGTGCAAGTCAGGTGTGTTTCAATTAAAAGACCGTAGACGGAATTAGTCCGATGGACTAAAGGAATCCGTTACTCGTGGGTAAAGAGTACACTCTCTGCAGAGATATTAAACCTATTCGAATAGCCGTGTCCATGGTTAAGGATTACAGTCTGGGATGGGTCAGGTATCGGTCTTAGTGTCGGTCTTCGGAGGTGAAACGGTTAACTAGAAATGGAATTACTACTCGTGACTTGTGATATCTATGATTATTATTATTGTTGACTAACCCGTGATATTATTGTTATTACCGAGTATCTCTGGGATGGTTCTACCTCCGGGATATTCATTATGATTATTTCTTTTAAAGCCCTTTATGTGGTGTCGCTCAGACGCCCGACTGTGGCATTTCTTTTAAAGCCCTTTATGTGGTGTCGCTCAGACGCCCGACTGTGGCATTTCTTTTAAAGCCCTTTATGTGGTGTCGCTCAGACGCCCGACTGTGGCATTTCTTTTAAAGCCCTTTATGTGGTGTCGCTCAGACGCCCGACTGTGGCATTTCTTTTAAAGCCCTTTTAGTGGTGTCGCTCAGACGCCCGACTGTGGCATTTCTTTTAAAGCCCTTTATGTGGTGTCGCTCAGACGCCCAACTGTGGCATTTCTTTTAAAGCCCTTTATGTGGTGTCGCTAAGACGCCCAACTGTGGCATTGCTTGCTATTTGTTTCATAAATTTTTATACTACCATGTTATTGCATTTTTATAAATAACTTGCTTGCACACATCTGAGTTTCATTGTGACTGATGTCATGAGCTTATAATATTTTTAGCACATCATGGTTATATTATACCTGTGTTCATAATGTTTGCGAGTACAGTCAAAGTACTCACTGGCTTGTCCCTGGCTATTGTCTTGGCCAGATTTTCTTGCACGGAGAGGAGCGATGCGATGCCAGCCCCGAAACCCACTCAATGGAGATAGCAGCCTCGCGAAGATAGGAATTAACCTGGTCAGCTGTTCCCGTGGGAAATGGAGTCCCATAGACACTGATGTTTCACAACCCGCTTCTGCCATCAACCACTAGAAACCATTTGTTGTACTCACTGGCCAGAATGGTCTTGTACTACATATTTTGTATTTTGCTTGGAATTTCTGTATCAAGTTGGAGCCTCATCAGCTAACAGTAATCCTGGGGCAGATGAGCACGACGGTCTTTTCTGGAAATTTATTACCCGGAAAACCGGTCGTGACAAAAAACATTAAGAGAGGCATATGCTAGCTATAACAGGCTTAACAACAAGCAAAAATATGCAATCCTATCAGCATGTTTAAAACTGGTATTGATGAAAGTGTACTGCATAGTAAATAGTTGCAGATATAGAGCATCAAATTGTGAACAACTAAAATAAACAAGGCATACTGCAAACAACCAAATGTAGCAATTAAAACTAGACATATTTTGACTACACTACAAAAGGGACTCGACAAAAAAAATCATGGGTTCCCCCTATGGAGAGGCACGGCAAAACAAATCATGGGTTTCCTCACTTGTCACAGATGGGCTCATTCCTGTGGGAAGAGCACGGACCCTGGGTGTGCTCCATGTTGTCGCAGATGGGCTCTTTCCCCTTGGAAGAGTATGGCTTTAGGCTGCCTTCCCTGATGTCGCCGGCGGACTCTTTCCTCTTGGAAGAGTCGTTGATGAGGTCTGACTTGGAAGCTGTGGATCCCAAGCCAACGTCATAGAGCGTGTCCTTCAGAAATGAAAAAAGGGGCTCGATGGCGATGTAGGATGGCAAATTCTTCATAACGAGACAGAGGAGATCAGCAGCGGGGCCATGGATGAGATCGACGGCGGTTGAAACCGAGGGGTTGGGTGTGGGCCACTTAACATGTGACATAGCCCACCTCAGGCCATCGTTGTCGATGAACTCGATGTCGTAGTCGGCGTCCGTGACATGCCCGCATACTCTAGCCCGCTGATTGAGTGCCTACGGAAAATAATGGTCGTCAGCTTCCTCCGTGGCCACCTGGGAGACGTCAAGCAAAGTGGACGTGATACACCTCTTTTGGTCTAGTCTCTCCTCGAGCTCTATGGGAAGCATAGTTTGGAGGCCCTGAGCCGGCTGGTGGATCTGCTTGGCGTGGAATTGGCAAGCCTCCACCATGTATGTCAGCCAGTAGCTCGTTCCCTTGTTGCTTGGAAATGCATCACAGAGAAACATCATTTGGCCACTTATGGTATAGCTCACCGTCCTGAATCCTGTACGCCGTAGCCTACCGGGCCATGCGCTCTGAGTCTTCCTCCTTCTCCGGCAATGTGCCCTGCATCAGGTATGCCTTGAACTCCTTGATCCAACACCCCTCCTGAGGCTCGAGTGCTAAGAGGAGGCATGCTCCTGAGGTCGGGCCGCAGGCGGGGGCTCCCGAGACAGGCGGCTGAGGGAGCTCCTCCTGAGGTGGCGCTGGCTCCGCAGACTGAGGTGTTGCCGAAGGCATGAAGAGCCGTTCCTCTGAGACGCCATGCTCTTGGGGCAGCCACATGGATGCTCTTCTGGCGATGTCATCGGCCTCTTGGTTGGCACCATGGGGCACATGCTGCAACTCTAGGAACAGGAACTGCTTCTCCATTTTGCGTACCTCCGTGAGATATGCTTCCATGTGCTTGTCCTTTGGCTCGTACACCTTGTTGGAGAAGTTGACCAGGAGTTGCGAGTCTCGCTTGATGGTGAGGTGTTTCACCCCAAGGGCCGCCGCCGCATTGAGGATGGCGATGAGGCCCTCGTACTCTATGATGTTGTTGGAGACCTCCTCGCCCCGCTGGAAGCAAAGCTGCACGGCGTAGTAAAGTTTGTCCTCAGTGTGCGAGATGAGTACGGCTCCGGCCCCCACGCCCTGGAGCGCGAATGCGCCATCGAAGTACATGACCCAGCCATCTGCGCTTCATTCCCTAGTGAAAGGTATTGGTTTTTGCCTGCTTCAGGCTCCGGTGTATCGGTCCATTCTGCCACAAAATTGGCGAGCGCTGCGCCCTTGATGACCCTGATTGTGCTGAACTCCAAGTCAAATGCTTGCAGGTCTATGTTCCATTCGGCGACTCTCCCCGTAGCATTGGGGCTCCTGAGCACTCTCTCGGACGGGTAGGCTGAGACGACCTTGATGGGGTGACCCTAGAAGTAGTGGCGTAGCTTACGCGAGGCCACCCGGATTGCTAGCAAGAGCTTCTGAGGCATGGAGTATCGCGCTCTCGCATCTCATAACACTTTGCTGATGAAGTATACTGGGTGCTCGACGAGGGTGGGAGAGATGACAGAGTTTTTGGCTCCAAGGGACTGAGGTGTTTCCTATGAATCTCCATTTCCCGTGGCTTGACGACTAGCCAGTCCAGTCGCCGCCTCAGGAACATCGTCTTGGTGTTGTGCAGCCTTATCCGACTTGGCGGCTTCATTGGGCGAGCCCTTTGCTTGGGGCTCCTCTTTGAGGGCCACCAGCGTCGCGCTAGCGGAATGGGGTGTGGTAGACAGGTAGAGTACCATGGGCTCACGAGGACGAGGCGTCACCATCACCGATGGGCTTGTCATGTATCTCTTGAGGTCTTGAAATGCTATGTTGGCCTCGGGGGTCCACTCGAATGGACCCTTCTTCTGCATCAGCTTGAAGAATGGCAAGCCGCGCTCCCCAAACTTGAAGATGAAGCGCCCCAGCGAAGTCGCGCAGCCTGCAAGCTTCTGCATCTCCCTGAGGTTTTGTGGTGGACTCATGTCTTCGATTGCCCTGACCTTCTCCGGGTTGGCCTTGATCCCTCTGTGGGATATGAGGAAGCCCAATAGCTTGCCGGAAGGGATACCAAACATGCACTTCTCTGGATTGAGCCGCAGTTCCACCTGGCGCTGGCTCACGAGGGTCTCCTCGAGGTCCTGAATCAAAGTTCTTGCCTCCTGAGACTTTACCAAAATGTCGTTACGCCCCAACGTTCCTCCCGAGCAGCCGCCCCAAGGCGATGTGCATCAGCCGCTGGAAGGTTGGTCCTGCGTTGCGCAGTCCGAATTGCATGCAAGTGTAGAAGTATACCCCACATGGGGTTAAGAAAGCTGCCTTGTCCACATCTTCCACTGCCATCTTGATCTGGTGGTATCCTGAGAACGCATACAGGAAGCACAGCAGGTCACACTCCACGGTGTAGTCGACAATCTGGTCGATGGACGGCAGCATAAACGGGTCTTGAGAGCAAGCCTTGTTGAGGTTGGTGAAGTCGACACACATGTGTTCCTTTCCTCCTTTCTTTGACACAACGACTGGTTTGCCAGCCACTCCGGGTATCGTACCTCGCGAATGACACCCACTGCCTCTAGCTTGCGGGTTTCCTGAACGATGAATGACTGCTTCTCCATGGATTGTCACCTCCCCTTCTACTTCACAGGGCGCACATTGGGGCACACCCTCAGGTGATGTTCGATTACTCCTCTCGGGCCCCCAACTAGCTGCTTGGGCTCCCAGGCGAATACTTCCTTGTTCGCTCACAGGAGGTCCACCAACTCCTTCTCTTGAGCCGGGGCAAGGTCGGCGCCTATGATAAAGTTGGCACTAGAGGACCCGTCCACGTCGACTGGTATCTGCTTCGTCTTGGCATGACCTTGAGTGAAAAGCCGCTTCTTCTTGGTCGGGCCCTGGCATGGCCTTGTCGGCCGGGAAAGCTGCCGCCGTAGCCTTGAAGGCTAGCTTGAGGGCCGCCACAGCTTCTTTGGTGTCCCCGGCCACGGTAAGGACGACATTGCTTCTTGGCATCTTCATGAGGTTGTAGGTAGGATGGGTCGCCGCCATGAACTGGGCTAGCGTCGGGT
Organism: Triticum dicoccoides; assembly: GCF_002162155.2. NCBI lineage: Eukaryota > Viridiplantae > Streptophyta > Magnoliopsida > Poales > Poaceae > Triticum > Triticum dicoccoides. The sequence continues at coordinate 357,061,363 of NC_041390.1, read as the reverse complement.
ACCCGAGGATGGCGTTACACGACAAACCGATAAGGGCGATGTTGAAGTCGATTAGCTCGGTGCGGTAGTTGTCGCGCGTGCCGAAAGTCACGGGGAGACGGATTTGCCCCAGGGGGGTGGAGGAGCCGCCGCCGACCCCGGAGAAGGACCGGCTGGGGCGGAGCCGCTTGAGCGGTACATGAAGGAGACTAAAAGCCTCCACAGAGAGCATGTTGAGGCCAGCACCGCTGTCAATGAGAGTCTCGGTGACGGCTACACTGCATATGTTCGGTGTGCAAATCATCGGAAGCACAGCCGAACTGACGGTGTTTACTGGGGGATCTTCTAAGTCGAATATCAGGTCGGCCTTGTGCGTTGCCCACCCTGGGGGAACCCTTTGCTGCGTCGAGGCAGCGTTGATCTGGCGAAAGAACTGCTTGATGTGACGGTCCATGGGTGGCGCTTGCGAGCCACCGAGGAGAGTCGCGATGACCGAGGGCGCTGGTCCCCTGAAGCGCGCGATGAAGAGGTCGCGTAGCTCCTCCCAAGAGGCCACGGAAGATTCTAGCAGATGGAGGAGCCAGGCGCGCGGCACAGCAGCGAGGGCCATCGGGAACAAGTTGGCCATCATCTTGGCGTCGCCCCCCGACCTCGAGGACAGCCTCCTCGTACGCCAGTAGAAAGGCCGCCGGATCCGCCGCACCATCGTAACGGGGCGGCATCTCTGGCTTGAACTTGTGCAGCCACTGCACCCGCCGCAAGTAGGGGGTGAAGGCCTGGGGCCCCCCGGCACCGGGGAGGGCACCTGTCAATCCATTCGGGGAAGAGGCGGCGTCCATGACAGTCGGTTGGAGAGGCGAGGACGTCGAGGGGCGAAGCTTCGGCGCACACCTTCCTGGCGCGCCAAATGTCGGATTTCGGGTTTCAGCAAAACCCTTGAGGTTCAAACACTAGGGTGCACACGAAGATCTCCCCTCTCTCTAGCTCGCACACTCAACGATCTCATGGCCTAGCTTGACGAACCCAGTGAACATGAGAAACAAGATTTATACTGGTTCGGGCCACCATTGTGGTGTCAAACCCTACTCTAGTGTGGTGTGGTGGATTGCCTCTTGGGCTATGGATGAACAGTTACAAAGGAAGAACAACCTCCTCAGGTGACGTGTTCTTGTGCTTGGTGAGCTTGTGTGTTTGAGGGTGATCTGGATCCTCTCCCCCATCTATTATGGTGGTGGCTAGTCCTATTTATATAGGCCCTAGTCCTCTTCCCAAATATTGAGCGGGAAGGGATCCCGCAACGGCCAAATTCGAAGGGAGACAACTAGTACATGTTATCCTGACAAAAGTAGTCTTCGACTGCCAACGGCTCTGGTAGTGACACCGTCTTGGGCTCCACCGTGACCTCCATCCTGCCGTCCTGCTGGTCTTAGTCTTGTTGCACCGATACAGAAACCTTTGCCTGATTCCTCGGGACTCCTCGCCTGCGCTAGCCCCTTTAGCACCAGAGAGGAAACGAGGACACTAGGCATGCTGGCATCCTCCTGGCCCCCGTCTGGTCTTGATCGTCATTGCTTGCGTCATTGGAACCTCGCGAGGTTCGCCTTGCCTTGATCTCTCCACCCCTCGCAAGCCAGTCTGGTGAGGCTGCCCCTGAGGAGGTCTTGCATCGTCTGCCTCGCGACACTTGGCCCCTCGCGAGGGACTTGGGTGTTTGCTGGTGAATATGGGTCGTACGGGGCCGCTGGAGGAGCCATGCTGTGGGCCGCAGGCAGGCAAGTCTGGCGACCCCCGTTCCTAGAGTGCCGACACCCGACAACAATGGCCTGAAAGAGGAGGAAATTAGAATCTAGTAAGCCTCTCCCGGTAGAGCCTCCCGGGCTCCTGGTAGGGACCCTACCGGAAATAAGTGCCCATCGATTGCCGGGAAACGCCCTCCTGCTGGGCCAGTGGTCCCTGCGGTCGAAGAACGTGCTCCCGTGCCTATGCACTAGTTAGGGCCTACCCCCACGACGCTCGACAACCCGTTCGTGCCAGGCCTGGGGGTTCCTATCGGTGCAAAAAACCCTGGGTCTGTTGCCCAGACTGTGCACATGCACAAGAACAAGATCATAGCACCAAGGTCAGATTGGAGCACAAGGGATCAGTTCTTCAAAGGACCAACGTGCACATCAAGAGGACCAAGACCTGCCAGGGAAGCAAGATATTGCAAAGGGAAAAACCTCCCATGCCAGGCAGGCAAGCCTGGCAAAGATGGGGTTACCCCTGGAAGCATGCTTTTGGATCGTCCCAGCAAGCTTGCCAGGGCTTACGAATGCAAACCACTCCACCACACCACCTCATCACGACACACGTCGTCGATCAGTGTGGTGTCAAGCCCCAAAGTGACTAAGTGGGGGGGGGGATAGCACATTGCACAAAGAGCGGAGAAGCGTGGAACAACACGACAAAGATCACATGGGCAGTTTTTACCCTACTCTTGCATTGGTAGATTGATGGTGGAAAAGATGGTGGTGAGCACAGCATGTTTGCCTGGCAGGGTTGCTGCGGGGCGAGAACGGCTATGCATGTACGAGTGTGTGAGGGTCTGAATCAGCCAACCCTTTCTCCGTTGGCCATGGGCTTCCTTTTATAGATCAAGGGGTCACCACAGTGGCAAATTATTCATTACACACTTATTAGATAGCAAACAGTGCTATCATACCTAACTCTGTAGGCTGACAGAGCACATTAAATGCACCGCTCAATGTCACATCACAGCTTGCCTGTCAGGGCCAGCTTCGTGCCTGCTTGATTGACACGTCTTAGGACGGGTGTCGCTTGGAGGTATCTTCTATAGGAAGTGGCTGCCATGTGGGAAATATAAGCCTCTTAGTCACTTTGGGGCTTGACACCGCACTGATCGATGACGTGCATCATGATGAGGTGGTGCAGTGGAGTGGTTTGCGTCTGTAAGCCACGACAGGCCTGTCGGGATGATCCGGAAGCTTGCTTATGGGGGTTACCCGATCTTTTCCAGGCTCGCCTACCTGGCAAGGGAGGTTTTTCCCTTAGCGATATCTTGCTTCCCTGGCTATTCTTGGTCCTCTGGATCTGCATGTTGGTCCATTGAAGAACTGATCCCTTGTGCTGCAATCTGACCTTGGTGCTATGATCTTGTTCTTGTGCCTGTGCACAGTCTGGGAAACAGACCCAGGGTTTGTTGCACCAACATACGTCCCATCTACAAGAGCATCAAGACAACGCCCTCGCCAGGGGCCAAGCCTCGCAAGGCGGGCGACATTAAGACATCCAGAGGGAGGGGCCTCCCCAGCCTACCTCCTGAGGAGCGGAGATTCCTATGCAGGTGCCAAACTAATGAGGTTGGGGTGACGCAAGCTATGACGACCAAGGCCAGACGGCTGCCAGCAGGCGCAAATGAGCCAATTTCCTCTTTGGTTCTAAGGAGGCAAGCACAGGCGTGGGTTCCTGTGGAATCAGGCAAAGGTTTCCTTTCCACTGCAACAATACCAAGACCGCCAGGACGATAGGACGGATGTCATCATCGAGCCCACCGCCGCGTCATGACCGAAAGCTTTGCAGGCGAAGACCACCTTTCCTCAAGATAAGATGTACTAATTGTCCGCTTTCAAATTCGCCACTGTGGGATCCGTTCCTGCCTTCATTTTGGGGGAAGAGGACCGAGGCCACCATAAGTATATGTTAGCCACCACCTTAGTAGGGGATCCCTTCCATACTGAGCAGAGCAGACCTCGCGAGGTTGTTCTTCCCTTGTACTAGTTCATCCCTAGCCCCTCGTGAGGTAAATCCACCACAAAGCAAGAACAGGGTCTTACACCGCCGGTTGGCCCAAACCTGAGTACAACTGTCATGTCCATCTTCTTCCTTGTTCACTGAACTAGGCCGTGGGGGTGACGAGCTGGTTAGCTTGAGAGGTTGAGTTCTTCGCACACGCCCCAGAGTTTGAACCTTTTGTTGTGTCTGTGGATCCCCGAATATGACATTTGGCATGCCATGTAGGGGGCGTGTCAAAGGTCTACCTCTTCGTCAACTGCACTTCGCATGTGCCGCGTGGTTCCCATGGCGGAGGCTCCCCGAGCTTGCACTGAGCATTGGGCCGCTCGCACCACCAGGGTGGCGCCCCTCGGTCGCGGAGCTCGTTATCACGCCATGCTCTCCATGGCTAACGATGCTGCCGGCGTCACTAGTTATCGGCAGCGGGGCCCGCTGCCTCCCCCTCCCGTGTGGTGCCGCACGGTCCTCCGACCACGCCGCGGCGTCATCCTTCCATGCTCATGGGGCTGGCAAACATACGAGCATCGCTCCTTGTAGTGCGAGAGTTGCTGAGATACTGGCTAGCGGAAGGCAACTACGACGCCTTGCTTGGCCGGGTCACAGAGCTGCTCGCTGCCGCTTGCGAGGTCGTAGAGCCCTTTCGCACCCTACCTACATCACGGACACTGCGGGGGGCTCACGTCTTCCCGCGCTGCATCCACTTTCCCTTCTAGAGGGAGTCCGGAGGATCTCATGGTGGCGATCCCACATGCGACGCCACCCGCTCGACTCTAAGAGCGTACCCCGAGAATATGGCTGGGATGGGCAGCCCCTCCAGGAGCCGCAACGAGAGACCATCCCTTATTTGGCACAACCAGATGCTAGAAATGGCGGGTAGCAGAGCGGAGAGACTGGGAGCTGGCTTCAGGATGATGGCCCCGGTGGCTCTGTGCCACCACCGATGGGCTCGTTATGCGAACAAAGGGGAGGCTTGCGCTTCTTCTCCTCGTCAACCTGGACATCACGATCATCGGGGCCACACGCGACCAGGGATCTTTACAGGCCAACCTGATGCCCTGATGGCACCTTTGAAAGCAACAGCCACCAGTTACAACCAATATATTTGGAACATGTCGCACTAACCTTGGATTGCAGGTAAATCCTGCCGCGACGGTGCACCTCCAGGCACTGGCCCCACCCCGGGCTGGCAGGGCATGCCATGATGTTGCGCGAGGACGCGCCCCGTGCACAGCGCGGGGGGTGGGGGGTGGCAGTGCCAGGGCTCTCCCCCGCGTCACGAGGCGTATGGCACCACCATCGTGTTGGCGCGTGCTATCTGGAAGTGGGTCCTCACCCAGGAAAGGCGCCGGCGAGCCCTCCCCCAAACGAGGGCCCGCGGCCATCTCACATTGCCCGCGTAACCCCATGCCCCATGGTCATGTCCTGGTTTCTGGATGCCCCAATGGTGGCTGGGGTGTGCGTGGGGCGGGGTCGTTGCCAGGGGACAAGAAGCTCCCCTCAAGTCTCTGCTCGTGACACACTCACACAATAATGAGTGGCATTGTACATGCCCTGGGGTCTCCTGAACGCTGCCCCTAACACTCATGGGGACTCCCACCCATGTCTTAGTGGAAGCCCCATGCTCCGCGATGTCGGACAACACGGTCCCCCAATGGCTATGCCCACACCCAGTGGAGCCCCATGCTCCGCGCTGGCAGGAAGACTAGAATACTAGCATAGGTGCTGGACGCGGCTATTTTCCTTGCTTTCTCTTGTAGCCGAATCTTCTATTTCCTGGAATGAACTTGCAGTCTTGCGTTGTTGTTAAAAAAAGAGGGGGGATGTTCCTGGTTTTTCTTTCTCCTAGCTGTTTTTCCCCTGTTTGGTTTCCATTTTTGTGAAAGATGGCGGGAGCCCATGGTTCGCTCCATCGCAACCTGCAAGCGGGGGCTGGGAATGGTGCGCGCCATTGCTAAAGAGGCCCTGAGGGCCCAGGTTCAGGTCATTGCAGCCGTGGCTTTGCCCGTGAACGCACCTCTCTGGATCCTCGCCTACGCTCTCAAGCAAACTAGTAGGCGCGCATCGCCTGGGAGCCTCAACTTGTGAACCCTCCTGTGCCTTGAACTGGGCACCATGGCCAGGCCATCTTTTCTCACCTCTACTGCCACTGATAAAATGTGGTAATAATACATTTCAAATAGAGCTACTATCTTATCTACCATTTCATTTCCAATGTAGATAACTTGCAGAACGCCTATCCGACAGAATCAAGTCTATGTGCACTTCATCAATCACATAGCTGCACTGAACTAGTTGAGTCCATCATGCCTACCATTGAGGTGGCACGAACCCCCTCTCTAACTAACGGATAATTTCAGTTGAACTGCACAAAAGAGTGATTGAAATGAGTCGACGTTCGTCCTTCTACTGCCACACTGAGGTGTTAACTGATGTCAACGAATCGCCTTCATGGCATGATACGAGGACATGAAGAATAACTTGATTTCCCAAAGTCATCTCACACAGGTCAGTACTGTGCTTCATCAACATGATTGTTCTTTTTCATATTGTGCTAACGTTCTATTTTTTTTAATAAAGCTATTCTATCACAATCTTTTCCCATTTTGGAAATAAAGTTGCTTTAACTAGTGCCAATATTATAGTAATCATGCTCTTTCTTATCTATGCAAACGGGAATACTCAACTACAGATGTTGTGATGGTCAAAAGCATTCGCCAAGTTCTTGGGTTGTATGACATGGCTAACTAAAATGGATTTAATCCCGAGATTCACTTTATCCAAATGCTCTAAAGTGTCGTGCATGTGTGCAAGGTGGAAAGAGATATTTCAGGATGTTGATTGATGATTCCACTAGATTTTGCTATGTGTACTTGTTAAATACTAAAGATGAGGCTCTATAAACACTAATTCAAAATCTAGAAGGCCCTCTTGTGCATATATTGGAAGTGGTAGTGCCACTAGTGATGCAGAATATTTCAGCTGCCATTATTTGACCTGCGTGGCCCTAAAAAGGACTGGTTTCAATGTTTAAGTAAATCCTTGGATCAAATTGCTTACATGAAGCATCGATCATTTTTTATTTAATTTTTCACATTCTCACAACATTTGAGTTGTACAGTTACGATTGGCTCTGATATGTGAATCGTTGAGATGTGTAGGCATCTTTGGTGTACTTATTATTATTATTTGATCTAATGGGTTGGTTAAAATCTTGAAACCTGGGAATCATTGTGATGTGTATGCATCTTTTTTTACTTATTAATTGAATCTTATTGGTTGGTTGTGAATCTTGCAAGCTGGGAAACACGACATGATGATGTAGAGGACAACAACCACAACTAGCTGTTCAAACTTGGTATTATTGTCTATGTGAAATTGTGACAAATGAGCTGATCATTTGCATCCTGAGAATAATAATTCTAATTGATGTGCATGTTGATCCTGTGGCACCGATAGAACGAGCCAATAATTTGGTTGTTTTAAGAATAAATTTTAATTAAAGCTAATAAAATTAATGTAAAGTGACCACTAACACTTGCTATTACTGTACCAATACAGACCCGCTCATGAACTCAAGGGGGCATGTTCTGCCGGGCGTGCAGCGGGGGAGAGAGTTGTAGTAAGTGCTGCCGCATGTACACAATCAGTTTACTGTTCGATGCAGTTCCCCAAGAGCTGAGAAATGAACTACTTCTGCCGCCTACCCACTCGTTCACCACCGATTGCAGCTCCCCAAGATTGGAAAAATGAACTACTACTATCACGGGGCCGCCCCCAGTAACCCAACACAGACCGATCGTCTTCATCCCCGTGCCCCCAATCCCCACAAATGAGAATCGCCACATCAAATCTACGTGAGAGGAGACTCCAATGGTGATCCGTGCGGTGAGCCTGCTGGATATGGACTTCAGCAAGGAGTTCACCTTTGAGTTAGCCGTTTAGACCCATGGTAGCACCATGTTGAATGTGATGTGCGCCAATGATCCAGACTCGGTGAAGTTCAAGTAGTACCTACAGGAGGAGAAATCACAAGGTCACGGGACTAGACCTTGTGCCCATCCATTCGTCTCCTGACAGAGACCAGCGGATAACCGTCTCCCAGGTATGCGTGCGGGGTGAGGTTCTCGTCTACCACAGCTGTAGGGCTATTAGAGGGTCAACAGCATTCGTCTGTTTCATCGGCACCGCCGACTACACCTTCACTATGGTGGAGAGCAGGAAGAACGCGACCGTGCTTTACGATTCGGCCATCTGATGCAACAAGCTTGTCGACATCCAGAAGCAATGCAAGATCATTGCAACACTCAGGAAAAGGACTCCGTGGTTGACCTCGTCGTGACCATCACCGACCCCTGCTACGCCAACATGAAAGAAGACGTTGATACCAAGGACCTGAACATGTGGGAGGTACCTCTGAATCTAGCCAACATAACCTACGCGGCCAATGATGCATACGCACGCTACAACATCTATAGGCAGATCTTGGACATGAGGGCGTGTCTTCTTCCCGTAACCGACGAGTACACAGATAGTGGCAATGTCATGATCAAGCGTGCCAGGAAGGTCTAGATGATGTACTTTGTCTGTTTAAGCACCTTTATCATCTGAGTGTTACATGCATTAGCCTATGTGTCGTAATTATCTGTTTTGTCCAAAATATTCCGTCTAAGAACCGATTAACCTGCTTGCTTTTTTAACTAGCTATTTGCTTATGTATGTAACTAGTTTACTAGGCTGCCGTGCTTTTAATGTCCTTCCTCCCAACATATTCCCCTTCTCAGGTGGACCCAGTAGATCTCGTACACAGACATCTGGGACCAACTACCTAATCATTTGTATTTCTTTATTTTGTTCAATCTTTTGTCCTCTTCCTACAGTGGCTGACGGCACTACCGCGCACGCCTCGGTAATCCATCCTAGCCTATGACGTTGGCCAGGCCATCCGTATACTCACACACATTCTCCGACCCACCCTACATCCGAACTAGTCAACCCTCGTACTCCCCTCCTCCTGCGTCTTCCCCAGATTCGGTTCGTTCCCGTCCGAGGTCTTAACATTGACCTCCGCCTTGGTGTTCTCACTGTGTTGCTGACATTTGTGGTTCCCAACTTGGTCAACAAAATGAGAGGAATCAGGAGACAACTGTTCGCCGAGAGGCTGACAGTCCCGGGCCCACCAGGTCCATGGCGTAGATTTTGTTGTTTAGCATATGTAGCCCACGACATGCAGATACAGTTGATCCAGATGGTTTCAACTTTTTTGGGGGTCCAACGGGTATCAAGTGGCCTTTGGGCCTCCCAGCCTAGCTTGTCTATAACATCAGCAGCCCAAGTTATGTTTTTTCTTCAAGATGACACAAAACTCAATTCTGTTTTTTGTAAGAACGCAAAACTGAACCTATGTTTTCCCTTCTATAATAGTACATATATATTTATATTTATATCTTATTTTATTACATATATAATAGAAACAACTTAAGGTTTTGTTAAACTTGTCATTCGTCTAGCCATTGTATAGACCTTCCCGCTTCCTTTATTTTTTGTTTTCATTAATCCTATATCTGAATTTTCTCCCACTTTCTTTTTGATGTATTCTGAGTTTTCTCCCAATACTTTTCCCTAGAACCAACTCAACTGTCCCATGTCTAGCCTAAATATTAATAATACCCCATGTCGTATTAACTCATCAAATTAAAATGATATTTTATTTTGTAAATCGAAAGTTCTTACAAAATAATAATAATAACAATATGTTTATATATAACTTGGCAAGTTAACTCCTGGTGATTGCGTATATAAGCTTGCAAAGATTTTACTGACCGATGTAGTTATAAACGTGCAATCATGTGTTTATGTTTTTTATAACATTTCTCCGTCCAGGCCAACATGATATTTTCATCCAGCCCAACAAGTCTGCGGATTTTGTGAAGAATGCAAATGGATTTTAAATTCTAACATAATATATAAATGGGCCGCATAGATTCTACATAATTGTTTCACCCAGCCCACCAAATGGACTAAAAAACCAAATGGACTAGCTGACATGTGGGCCAGTAGGTCCAAGCCTAAGCACTTTCGCAAAAAATACAAAGCTCGAAGCATAAGCAAGGCGTTGGATCTACATCCAACGGTCGGCATTCTTCTACAATGTCTCGTCTTCTTCCTCCATCACTGCCAGGACCGCCTGCTCCAGCCTCCGGCGCCTAGCAGTGCTATTTTGCACGCCTCGCACCGAAAATACTACCCCACCGACAGCCAGGACATCCCTCTACTCCTACTCACCTACTGTTATTCTCTTTCAAGTGTAGGCCCACCCAGCACCCGAACCAGTCAAGTTTTCCACTCCTCTTCGTCTGTGACTCCACTGCCGCGTCTTGCCCATCTCCTGGGTGTTCTAGACTAGGGCCTTGCCATCATCTACCGGCCTTCGTGCGCTCGGCACGACATGGTCAACATGGTCAACGAACGAGAGTCATTGGAATATGATTGTACGTGGAGAGGCCGATAGTGGGGACGCACCACGTGCATGGATGCATGCGTGCAGCTACATCCTTTTTACGGTAAAAAATAATGTTTTCTCCCCCTAACAGCTGGGACCCATGACCTACATCTTCGCACGCAGGGAAGTGTGTCCTTATTATGGGCAAAACTAGATTCCTCCCCCTAACAGCTGGGACCCATCAGCTATATCTTCGCACGCAAGGAAGTGCCTCCTTATCCTCCCTGATAGCTAGCACCTAACCGATCGAACCGTATGTATGGTTGTCTCTCTGGTCACGAACGTGTGCGTACGTACTGGTCAATCGGTCTCTCTGCAAGAGTGAACCATGGATGAGCAAGGAGTGGCACGTGTGATGTAGACATTGAGGCAGTCCTATCCAAATTGTGTACACATACATACAACCACGCTGCAAGAGAGTATATACGGCTACATATGTACATATGGGCAGGGTCTCAAACACGTATAGCGATGACATCCTGTTCATCGGTAGCCAACCGGTTGGGTCGGAACGGAGGAAGCGGCGACATGTTCATCGCGAGGCAAGAGACCGTGTCGGAATACATCCATGTTCATCGGGAACCAACCGACTTGGACAGAACAGCCCAATTGGGGTCATGTTCATTGACTCGGGGTCACGCGTCCCACAAAATGGAGGAAACGGAGTTCTCTTCGACCGCCTATGGTTGAAATGGGGTCTTGTTCATTGGGAGGGGTCTGGCGTACTACAAAACAGAGGAAACAGACTACTTTCCAACCACCTACGGTCGAAACGGGGTCCTATTCATTGGGAGGAGTATGGCGTACCAAAAAATGGATGAAACAGACTTCTCTCCAGCCGCCTATAGTTAAAATGGGGTCCTGTTCATTGGAGGGTGTGTGGCATACCACAAAACAGGACTCCACATGCTACTATTCATCCACCATCGGCTTCCTCCAGCCTCCACCCGCCACTGTTCATCCACGGGCTTCTATTCATCTAGAATCCACGGGGTCCTGTTCATCCACCCCAACTGGCTGGGCGTGTGTGGCAGCCTCCTCGGGGTCCTGTTCATCGAGCGCAACCATGTACTACCACGGGGTCCTATTCATCCAGCCCCAACCGCATACTACCATGGGGTCCTATTCATCCAGCCATAACTGCCTACACACGACCAAGGTCCTGTTCATCCAACTCCGACCGAGAACTGTTCATCCACAACCAACCCGACCAGCTCGACTCACTCTATGTATCACGCGCGCGGCAGCAACATGCACTGTTCATCCAGAGGCAACCCAACCGGCTACCTATGTCTTGCACGGGGGTTTGATCTGCTTCAGTAAGCAACATTAGCGCGACCGATCGGGTTCAGTTAGTAGTGGAGTCGGTCGGCTTTAGTTAGCAGCGAATGGATCTACCATCGATCGACTTCAGTATGTAGGAGTGCGATCGCTCGGGTTCATGCCTCGCTCAGGTTCAGTTAATGCAAAGACAACTCGCACCACGCACGCGTATGAGAGAGAAATGCGCAAACCACACTGCATCGCTCGGCCTGACCACCCACCATAATCGGGAACTTCGTGAAAATTTCCTCGCCCTCACTTCTACTACGATTTTTTATGTCATGGACGGCCCAAAGAATGTCATGGAGGTGCATCCCTAGCCCGCCCAGGACGAAAAGCCCATTTCCTGTCATGATTTTTTTTCATGAAAGTAGGAGGCCACCACATCTATGATGATACATGTTTTTGTCAAAATTATCGTCATAGAAGTGTCATAACCATGACAGAAAAAATTCATTCGGGCCTAAATCTCACGAAAGTGTCTTTTTTGTAGTGCTCGTTCTATGTATTTCCTTCATTCGAAACATTTCTCAAAGTCTGGATCTATTTCTTCTTCAAAATACAGTTTGTTCAGAAAAATATTTGTTGTGAGCATTTGTAACTTTGTCCCCATTAGCCCTCGTATCAACTCTCATTCACAGATATATGCAGTCAGTTGAGGCTTCTACTAGACCACCCAGTATAGCAGATGAAGAAGAGGTATTCATGGGTACAACTGATGAATCCAAAGCTCTAAATGCCAAGGGCCCAATGGTAGGCCCATCTTGTAGAAAGAAAAAAGGTCCAAAGTAAATAAAAACGAGCAAGAAGCAAATGCACCAAATAAAAAGAAACAAGGTAGGCAACCTTTCACAAATTCACCTCAGTATATATCTCATGACAAATACAACACTATTCCAGGAGAGAATTCATCAGCAAAAAGAAGGCGTCTGCAAAATATTCTACGTCACTGGGTATAGAAGTGGTTCAACTACAAAATTGTTCATCCTCGATATGCCAAGAACTTTGCCTTCCATCCTCCCTGGGGTAAATGTCATGAAATTGGACTCATCCGTGCAAGTGATCCCCATGAAAGACTTCTGCCACCTCCTGGTGTTGATGATTCATCTCCCAAAACACTTGAATCTCATCCCAAAGAAAATCCAAGCGCCTAAAGAATGCAGAAATAGAGCCAAGATGGTTGAAAAGGAAAGAGCTAGAGAAGAAGAATATCTTCGTCTTATCAAATCGGACGTTGAAAAGAAAAAGGTTGAAGGAAAATCAGAACGGCGTCCAAAGCACAAACATGATCCCAAATCTGCTGCTTTCAAGAAAGAGCGCGCCGAGGAGAAGGCTAGCTAAACTAGTTGAGCATGATGTCGAAAGTGATTCCTCCGATCAAGATGATCCTCCACTCACAAGAGAAGAAATTTACGCAACTCTCTCCGAACAAGTGAACATCACTACTTCTACCATACTGCCTGATCTTCAATCTCGTGTTATCCCAATAGCACCTCCGAAGAAGAACCCATTAAAGAGAAAAACGCCGCCTGCCACTGTCACAATGGTTGATCAAGTAAATACAACCCCTCTGCAATAGATCTGCAAGATTTGGTAGTTGATGCCCCAGTAGGCACAACTAAGCCAGGAGAGTAGATCCCGAAGCAAATGGTGAAGAAAATCATGGCTCTCTTTGCCGAGCAAAATGCTCCGCAAGAAAATACAGTGACAAAAAAGCTCCCTACTTTGCTCCGAAGTTGACTCAACCATTGGCGTCTAAGCCTCCAACCAAGCAAAATGTAGTATAGAGAGCTCCAGTTGCACAGACTGATCATCAATTTGCTGCACCTCATTACTTTGACCAAGTGTTCATCCTGGAGTTGCTTGGCAGATTAGTGGAGAACCTGTTTGATGGATAAGTGGCATATTTGCCCATTCCCTCTGAAGTAATTACTCAAGCTACAGATCTGGTTCGAGACATGAGAGATGATTCTGTTGAGATCAATGACCTCACTGCCTAGCTAAATAAGCTTGAAAACCATATGAAGGCTACAAAATCCAACATTGTCATCAAGCAACTTGAATAATCATATGTGGATGTCAATCAAGCTTTGATTATCCTTCGGAACAAAAGGTTAGGATTTCATTCTGACCCAGATCAAATTGTTTGAAAGGTCTACATCGATCACCAAGCTCAGGCCACTGGATATAAAGATCTGGTCAAAGGGCACATTGATCTGTGTGCTCAGCCGAACCAGAAGAAGAAGATAATTGCGAAGAAGAATGCTCCTCCTCCTCCTCCTTCAAAAGAAAACTCTCTAGAAGAAGCGCCAGAGAAGGAAAATTCTCCGGAGCATGCTATTCCGTGTCCAGCTCATGAACCATCTACAGATGCTCCAACCATGCCAAGGCCAACTGAACCAGTGCCTATGGCCTCCCTTGTTCATGCAGCAAATCCATCTCAGCCAATTGTTTTAGAAGAAGGTGAAATTCCTCAGTCCGCACTTCAAACATATCCATCTCGTGTTGAAACACATGATTTTATTCCTCCCTCTGCACATCAACCATCTGCTGAGGAAAATCCTCAACGGTCCTCGGTGGCTAATAAAGATTCGGTGCTGGATAAAGTGTGTGATCCCTCTCCACAACGATTTTCCATCCACACAATGAAAAAAACTCCAAATGTTGGTCCTTCTGTAGTAAGGTCCGTTTCTACTCATCATTCAGATTCCGTAATTTATGGCGATGAAGTGATTTCCATTGAAGATGAGCTCAAATATCCATATCGTCGCGAGCATTGTCGTTATTCTCTATCGGCGTTGGTGTCAAAGGGGCACTTTTCAATCGGAACACACATCATCAGATCTTTCAAGAGAGTCCATATAGTAAACCTCGCACATTTGAATCTCCGCAGTTCTGGACTCAAGAACAGGCTATATTTTATGCTCGGATAGCCGCAAGATTTTTCCTCAGGAGTTCGTAGATACCGCTTCGATGAAGAACATTGACTACTTCAATCAATTATTGCAAGACATCGAAGATTTTGGCCTCACACATGTCTTTGCATTTCAGCATCCATGGAACAAAGAGATTATGTTGTAATTCTATGACACATTGTATATCTCTGGCGATGAAGCTGATAGCACCAAATGGATCTTGGGATGGATGACTGAAGGGAAACACATAAAATGCTCTGCAATGGACTTTGTCTCACACATTCATTTCCCTCGGTTCGAGCATGCACTAGTATAGCGAGGTGCTATACAAACAGTTTTTACCCATTTCCGCGATGACATTTTGAACCGTCTCCAAGTGAGTGTCTGTGATACGAGGATCCTTCCCACACGACCCATAAACTGTCGGGTATAGGGAGACTTGATGCATACAATTGTCCCTTTAAAACTGTTTTTGATATCTCGAATAACCCAAACACTTCATCCTTGCTACTCGTTTGTGCTCGCATTGCCATCCCAGTTGGTATTCTATGGTGCTACGTTTACGATGTGCGGCCCATCACAAATGGTTCACGATTATAGAATGTGTATGTTAAGCAGACAATCACATACATTTACTTTTCCAGAACCGTACGCAAGAACTAATTAACAAGATTAGCTAATCATCATACGAGTGTCTGATAGGATTACGAAATATCGGACCATCGTAACATCATCGTATATGATAACTATAGCACACGCTATTCTGTGGTGTAGTGTTTAGGATGCGTACCACTTCAGAAACAGTTCATGGTTGCAAATCGTGTATGATAAGGCAACTATCACAAACGTTTAGTTTGCCCGCCCCATTTGTGATATTGTCTGACATCACACACGGTTTGTGAACGACAATTGTGTGCATGCTCGCACACATTTCCTCTCTGTGAACCATGTCGGGTTAAGGTGTATAATACAAATGTTTGTGTTTTGCCGACCGTGTGCGTCGTAACGAACCGCAGAGCATAAGTTCACCGTAATTTAATTGATGCTATTTCAAATTGTACCGGATTTGAATTTGAAAGTATGCTATAGCTTTATTCATATCCATCAGGTTCAAACAACCAATGTATTATTCAATTCACATGTACATATGTTCAAGAATTTCATAAGCACCAAATAAAGAAGGATGAACCACAATTGTATACTTGTTCTATTGAAGACGGTAAGGAAAGAGGCGAAATACATTCTGGTTGTTGAACAAGGTGAAGAGGAATGCCCATATTGTGCCCTACTCTGTGCAGAAGGCACACACGACTCTAGTCCAACCCCTTGTGATATCCGACCGCCCATCCTTCACTATCTTCATGAACACATCTACATAATCATCGTGTTTATTTAATCTTTGCATGTCCACGAATCATGTAGTTTGAGAGGTAATCTTGAGTAAAGTTTATCAGCATCCTCACTTGATGCACTGTAATCTTTATTAGCTTCCTCACTTGGTGCTGGTTCATAAATATCTCATTTCCCCATACGTAGAAAGAGTCGAAGCACGGATATTTACCAATGACATATGTACCTAAAAGCACCAAGTTAATATTAGAACCTAAACAACAATTGCACAATGATGTAGAACAACACTCCCTCCGTCCCATTATATAATATCTTATAACATCCAATATACTCACATATTGGATGCATTAACATCTTATATTATGGGCCAGAGGGAGTTTATTGCATTTTTACAAATTATAGGATGATTAACTATTATTGTTGTTGTTGTTGCTGCTGCTCCTCTTTTACGTATATCTAGACATCATTAGAACATTAAGTATACTACATGATGCTATGTAGCCTCAGATATATTACATATGGCCCTAGTTAACCTAACAATAAATGGGTTACAGATATATTCACTTAAAAGTCTGATTCACGGATTAGTCCCTTATCAGCCCCCAACCTATATGGTACCAGCTACCTATATCCTGAATAGTGAGTATATATATAAGCCATGGGATGAAACTAATCTCGATGGAAAACAGCAGTCGTTCCCAAAATTGTCCTGTGTAAGTACATTGAGAGGCATGTTAAGCACAACCGGCTAAACATGAACCAAATATATCGATGGTAGACAAAATACTCTCCAAAAGATATCTTTAGTGTGCATGTTTAAGCATGCTAGTTCAGCAAAACAAGTGGAAAGGTGTGTTACCTGCAATAGGCCTAGCATTTAACAACAAGCAAACATAGTCATTCAAACTGGTATTGCGTCGGTCTAAGTACACTGATTATTGTTAAATAAAAATGGAAAGACGTGTTAACTACAACATGCAGCAACCAAATGTAGTCATTCATAGTGGTATTGTTGAAATTGATATTGATGAAATTGAACTGCACAATTCATACTTGCAAATATAGAACATCACGTTGTGAATAACTATAATAAACAAGGCATACATCAAACGACCAAAGATAGCATTTGTAACTGGACATATGCTAACTACAAACAACCGGACAACCAAAAAACTTTAAGAGAGGCATATGCTAGCTATAACAGGCTTAACAGCAAGCAAATATATGCATTCCTATCGGTATGTTTAAAACTGGTATTGATGAAAGTGTACTGCACAGTAAATAGTTGCACATATAGAGCATCAAATTGTGAACAACTAAAATAAACAAGGCATACTGCAAACAACCAAATGTAGCAATTAAAACTAGACATATTCTGACTACACTACAAAAGGGACTCGACAAAACAAATCATGGGTTCCCCCTATGGAGAGGCACGACAAAACAAATCATGGATTTCCTCAGTTGTCAGAGATGGGCTCGTTCCTGTGGGAAGAGCACGGACCCTGGGTGCGCTCCATGTTGTCGCAGATGGGCTCTTTCCCCTTGGAAGAGCATGGCTTTAGGGTGCCTTCCCTGGTGTCGCAGACGGACTCTTTCCCTTGGAAGAGCCGGAGAGGGTGCCCTCCTCCTGGTCGACGTTGATGAGGTCTGACTTGGAAGATGTGGATCCCAAGCCAACGTCACAGAGCGTGTCCTTCAGAAATGACAAAAGGGGCTCGATGGCGATGTAGGATGGCAAATTCTTGATAACGAGCCAGAGGAGATCAGCGGCGGGGCCATGGATGAGATCGACAGCGGTTGAACACGAGGGGATGGGTGTGGGCCACTTAACCTATGACATAGCCCGCGTCAGGCCATCGCTGTCGACGACCTTGATGTCGTACTCGGCGTCCGTGACATACCCGCATACTCTACCCCGCTGATTGAGTGCCTATGGAAAATAATGGTCGTCAGCTTCCTCGGTGGCCACCTTGGAGATGTCGAGCGAAGTGGCCGCGATACACCTCTTTTGGGCCAGTCGCTCCTCGAGCTCTATGGGAAGCATAGTCGGGTTGTTGGGAAACATAGCATGTAATTTCAAAAAAATCCTACGCTCATGCAAGATCTATATAGTGGATGCATAGCAATGAGAGGGGGGAGTGTGTCTATGTACTCTTGTAGAACAAAAGCGGAAGTATTTGACGATGTGGTTGATGTAGTAAAACTTTTCCTAGCTTTAACCCATCAGGCACCAAACGTTCGACACCTCCGAGTTCTGCACACATTTAGCGTGATGACGTCCCTCACCTTATTGATCCAACAACGTGTCCAGGAAGTAGATGAGTTCGATCAACACGACGGCACGGTGACTGTGATGGTGAAGTGATCCGCACAGGGCTTCGCCTAAGCACCATGAGAATATGACCAGGGGTGTAAACTATGGAGGGGGCACCGCACACGGCTAGGAAATTTTCTGTTGTGTTCTAGGCGCCCCCTCCTCATATATATAGTGGGAGGGAGGGAGGAGCAGCCATAGGAGGTTCCCAAGTAGGAGGAATCCTACTTGGAGTCTGTAACACCCCGGATGTAACTTTCCCAATTTCTACTCCAACTCTTGCCGTTTCCGGCGTTAAGTTATTTTATTTTCTCGGGTTCGGGTCTTTGTCTCCGTGTGTTGTTATCGTTGTCATGCATCTCATATCATGTCATCATGTGCATTGCATTTGCATACGTGTTCATCTCATGCATTCGAGCGTTTTCCCCGTTGTCCGTTTTGCATTCTGGCGCTTCGTTCCCCTCCGGTGGTCATTTCTACCTTTCTTTTGTGTGTGGGGATTAAATATTTCCGGATTGGACCAAGACTTGCCAAGCGGCCTTGGTTTACTACCGGTAGACCGCCTGTCAAGTTTCGTATCATTTGGACTTCGTTTGATACTCAAACGGTTAACCGAGGGACCGAGAAGGCCTCGTGTGTGTTGCAGCCCAACACCCCTCCAATTTGGCCCAAAACCCACCTAAGCCTTCTCCATCATCTAGATCGTTCGATCACGATCGCGTGGCCGAAAACTGCACCTCATTTGGACTCTCCTAGCTCCCTCTATGCCTATAAATAGATCCCCTTCCAAAATCTCGAGTCTCCCCTTCCCCGAAACCCTAAAACTCCCATCTCCGCGCCAGACATGTCCGCCCCGGGCCGGACACGCCGCGTCTAGCCACTCACCGGCCACCAAGTGGCAACCGGCGCCCACTTCGCCGCCGCGGGCCCGAGAGCCCGAAGCGGGCCCTCCCACCGTCCATCCGGGCCGAGCCGGATCCGCACCGCGCCGCCTCGTCCCCAACCTCGCGCCGCTGCCTCCCGCGCCCAGCCGCGCGCCCCGCCACCGACGAGCTCGGCACCGCCACCCGGTTGCCGCGCCTCCTGGCCGCCCCGCGCCTCCACGTCGCCCTCGCCGCCGGGAGCACTCCGGTGAGCTCCTCCGCCCTTCCGGCCCCCTTCGACGCCGGGCGGCCTCGCCTCCCTCCTCCCCGCGGAGAACTCCGGCCACCACCATCCATCATCGCCGACCAGTCCTCCGGCGAGCTCCGATCCAACCTCTGGAAGCGTGCGATCCAGATCTGAGTTTTATCTCCTTGGGTTGACTTTTTCTCTCGAAACCCTAATCCATATGCCCATGTTCATCGCATCGTAACTTTGCATCCGTAACTCCATTTTTGGCATATAGCATATCAAAATGTTCATCTCAGAGAGTACATCATTTCATTCCATTGCATCATTTTCATTTGGGTTCATATTGACGCCCGAAATGCTGTTAGTAGGAGGCTACTTGAGATAATTGTCAGATCTGCTACTCCATTTAGCTTTTTGTCATTTTTGCCATGATTAATGTGTGCATGATATGCCCCTGAGTTCTACATATGTTTTGTTAAGGGTTTTGTCATCTTTCCAGAGGTGCAAACCATGTATTTTTGTGATGTGTGTGGTGACTAGCACAAGCTTGCAAAGTGGTGCACTTGGTAATTCCGATTTCAGGGACTTAGCATTTCCACTAAGTCCTTGAGCTATTTATCTCACATGGTCATACGTTCATGTTGTTTACTAGTGATCCGTGCCTCTTTTGAGGATGATCAGTAAGGATATTTTGTTAATATTGTAGTGCTCTATCCATCCATGTCTTTGTTGCAATTATGGAGCACCCTAGCTTCAGTCAATCGAGCTCTACTTTTGCTACTTCGTGAATCTGGGCAGATTGTCAACTTGTTTGCAATTTTGCCGAGGATGTTGTAGTTGATCCGTGCATGCTATGCTATTGTTCTTGCCATGTATAGCTTGAATTTTGTGTATTCTTGATGGGTGTAAGCTTAGATTATCATGACTTGCTCTGTAGTGAGTGCATCAAGCTCGTAAACATGCCTACTTGAGTTATGTTTCAGCATGTGCCAGTTTTCACCAAGTCTGTGATCTGATTATGTTTTTGCCATGTTCACATGCTTGGAATTGTATTTTCTGATCCCTTTTGGCTCAAGGTCACTAAGGGAATTTTGTTAAACTCTTTGAGTAGCTCCATGACATGCTTTACTTTGCCATGTTCAGGTCCTGTAGCATGTAGTTTTGTTGCTCCGAAGAGTGCTACCTGATCTGAAATTCCAGACAAGTGTTAATTTCGCCAAGTCTGAGATCTGTTTGCCATATGCATTTTTGCCATGCTTGTTTCAACCTGTTAATGGATGATTTGGCCGTCGCTTAGTGCTAGACGTTTGTTAAGCATCTTGAATTCATCCCTGCCATGTATTTTGTTGTCATGTTTGGGTGCTGTATCATGTTCATCTTGTTGCATTTACATGGCTACTTGCTGTAAATCGCAGAACGTGGTCATATTTGAATCGCTTGCCATTTCAAAACCGTAACTCCGATTCCGGCATTCTTTATATCGTTTTCAAGTGATTTCATCTCATCTTTCTAGTGGCATGCTTGGATTTCCAAGTTGAGGCCAGGTTCATGCATCCCTTGTCACATCTTGCATATGCATCCCGCATCGCATCCCGCATAGCATATCATCTTTGCATCATCTTGTTTAATCCTTGCACGTGGTTGATTGTGTCCTTGTTGCTTGTTTGTCTTGTTTGGATAGAGCCGGGAGACGAGTTCACTAATGAGGATCCCATTGAGTTTGCTTTCAAGGATCCAGTCAACTCTGACAACTATGCAGGCAAGATGATCATACCCTCGAAATCACTACTATCTTTGCTATGCTAGATGCTCGCTCTTTTGCTGTGCCAATGCTACGATGCCTACCACTTGCTTTCAAGCCTCCCAAATTTCCATGTCAAACCTCTAACCCACCGTGTCCTAGCAAACCGTTGATTGTCTATGTTACCGCTTTGCTCAGCCCCTCTTATAGCGTTGCTAGTTGGAGGTGAAGATTGAAGGCCGTTCCTTGTTGGAACATTTATTTACTTGTTTGGGATATCATTATATTATCTTGTTATCATAATTCATCTATACACATGGTAAAGGGTGGAACGATCGGCCTCTCGCCTAGTATTTTGTTCCACTCTTGCCGCCTTAGTTTCCATCATATCGGTGTTATGTTCCCGGATTTTGCGTTCCTTACGCGGTTCGGTTATAATGGGAACCCCTTGATAGTTCGCCTTGATTAAAGCTTTTCCAGCAATGCCCAACCTTAGTTTTACCATTTGCCACCTAGCCTCTTCTTCCCTTGGGTTTCCGAAGCCCGAGGGTCATCTTATTTTAAACCCCCCGGGCCAGTGCTCCTCTGAGTGTTGGTCCACCTGTCAGCTACCGGTGGCCATCAGGGGCAACTCTGGGCTGGCTTAGCCATACCTAGGACAATCTGAGTGTGCCCTGAGAAAGAGATATGTGCAGCTCCTATCAGGATTTGTCGGCACATTCGGGCGGTGTTGCTGGATTTGTTTTAACCTGTCGAAGTGTCTTGAAGAACCGAGATACCGAGTCTGATCGGAATGTCTTGGGAGGAGGTCTATTCCTTCATTGACCGTGAGAGCTTGTCATGGGCTAAGTTGGGACTCCCCCTGCAGGGATTTGAACTTTCGAAAGCCGTGCCCGCGGTTATGGGCAGATGGGAATTTGTTAATGTCCGGTTGTAGATAACTTGAACCTTAACTTAATTTAAAATGAATCAACTGAGTGTGTTACCGTGATGGCCTCTTCTCGGCGGAGTCCGGGAAGTGGACACGGTGTTGGAGTAATGTTTGCGCAGGCTTGCCATCTAGTTTCTCGCTCGCGCTTTGCCTCCTCTTCCCGCTCTCTTTTGCGAATAGGATAGCCACCATATTTTGCTAGTCGCTAGCTGCAGCTCCACATATTTTACCTTACCTTACCTATAAGCTTAAATAGTCTTGATCGCGAGGGTGCGAGATTGCTGAGTCCCTGTGGCTCACAGATTACTATTACACCAGATGTAGGGCCTGATGATTCCTCTCCAGGTGACGCGCTCGAGCTCAAGTGGGAGTTCTATGAGGACTCTCAACGTTACTATCTTTCCTTTCCTGATGATCAGTAGTGGTGCCCAGTTGGGGGTGATCGGGACCGTGTCGCTTGTTGGGTTCTCTTTTATTTTGGCGCTGTAGTCGGGCCATGAGTGTTTTGGATGATGTAATGTTATTTATGTACTTGATTGACGTGGCGAGTGTAAGCCAACTATCTTATCTCCCCTTTTATCATTTATATTACATGGGATGTTGTGAAGATTGCCTTACTTGCGACATATGCCTTCAATGCGATTATGCCTCTATGGCGTGCCTCGACACGTGTGAGATATAGTTGCATCGAGGGTGTTACAAGTTGGTAATCAGAGCCTTCCCCGACCTTAGGAGCCCCATTGCTTGATCGTTTTTAGCAGCCGAGTTGTGTCTAAAAAAATGTTTTGAGTCATTTAGGAATTATATATCGGAGATTTTAGGAATTCTTTTTACTTCCTAGTCTCCTCATCGCTCTGGTAAGGCATCCTGACGTAGAGTTTTGACTCTTCTCTTCTCAAATTTCACAAAAAAAATTCTAGGATCACGCGGGTATCTTGGAATCGTTCCGATGGTTTTATGATGAGAACATTGTCTTGGTGCCTCTTGTCAGGGGTTTAGTGGAAGTGTCCCGGGGAGTTGAGCTCTGAGGTGTTGTCGTCATAATTTTATCGTTGCAGTTCTGGAATACCTGAGTTTAGTACGCCGACATCGAAAATCTCTTTTATGCAGTTCGTTGGTGAGATAACCTCGACGCCACCCAGTACTGGGGCGGGAGTTCGGGAGTATCGCCATAACTTGTATAACGGATGCTTTTCGAAGGTTGAGGTAGATGGTTTCCGAAGGTTTCTTGGTTATGTGTTGAGGGATGGATACAGCTGGAAGTAGGATTTGCTAGTTTGGGTGAGATATTAAGCTTCCCCTGTATCCCCAACACCTGATTGCATAACCGGAAAGGTTCGGGAGTTTCATAGGTGGGAATTCTAGTAGCTCTAGTTCTTCTTCCAAGGATATTGGTTTGAGATTGGGATTTCATACCGATTATTCGTTCTTGATCCGTACCTTGTTGATTTATTTCTCTACCTTAATTCTAAGTGGCTTCTCAATTTATGGATATGTGACCATTTCAAGAGGAATGAATTCATTCATTTTGTTCGGATGTGAAGACTATATGTTGCAATTTTCATTCCGTTGGATTCAGCTTCAATATTTGTCTATCAAATGTGCTAATGGATGTCAACCTCTTCAGGATGGCTCCTCCAACGCGCACGACTGCGAATCCTGATCCGCCACCACCTCCACCTCCTCCGGAGGCATGGCAAGCTGTGATGGCCGCAACCAATGCAAACACATAGTTGATCATGCAAATTCTTCAAGAGTGCAATCAAGGCAACCAAGGGAACCAAGGCAACAATCAGAATCACTTTGCTACACTCAACCAGTTCCTTGCTAACGGGCCAAAGACTTTCAGCAATTGTGTTGAGGAAACCGATGCTGACGATTGGCTTGTGGATCTGTGCAAGCATTTCGAGTGCAGTAACGTCAGGCCTGAGGACTTTGTCAAGTTCGCTTCCTTCCAACTCAAAGATCAAGCTGCAGAATGGTTCCAGCAGTACAAGGATTCTAGAGGTGGACGTGTTATCACTTGGGATGAATTTCGTCGAGATTTCTGAGCTCATCATATTCCCAGAGCATGGTTGGAAGCAAGCGTGAGGAATTCCGCAACCTGAAGCAAGGCTCTTTGTCTGTCTGTGACTACAACAAGTTGTTCCAGAAGCTCGCCCGCTTTGCTAAGCAGGACATCCCTGATGAGAAGAGCATGATATACTAGTTCAGGGGTGGTCTCAGAGAAGAAATTCAGCTAGCTCTTGTTCTCTTCGAGCCCTTGAGATACGATGAGTTCTACAACATGGCATTGAAGCAAGAGGCTGCTCAATTGAGGTGTGATGCTTCCAAGAAGTGAGTCAGAGATGTTACTCCTTCTTCCTCTACTCAAGTGGCCAAGCAGCAGAAGTATTGGCTTCCTCCTCCTCCGTTCCGTCAGCCGTATCAGCAGAAGAGCAAAGGTGGCAGTGGTTCTTCCCACCCACCCAACCCTAGCTTTCAGAACAAGACTTCGTCTAAAGCTCCAAGATCGAGTGCTCCGTATCACCGTCCGCTTTCAGAGGTCACGTGCAACAAGTGCCAATAGAAGGGTCACTATGCCAACAAGTGTTTCAACCAGAGGCATCTTCCTCCTCCTCCTCCTGTCAGATCGGCAAGTACAGATGTGGTCAAGCATAACCCCAAGCACGCCAAGGTCAACTTGATGAACGTAGGTCAGGCAGATGACTCATCAGATGTCATCATAGGTAACCTTCCTGTTAATGATATTCCACCTAAAGTTCTTTTTGACACTGGTGCATCGCATTGTTTCATCTCGAGACCGTTTACATCTAGGCATGAATTGGTTTCGCAAGTTTTGCCTAGTCCTTTAGCAGTTGTCTCTCCCGGTAAGCGCATGCATGCTAACTCCATCGTTCCGGATGTTACTATCACCTTGGGTGACTACAAGTTTCTGGCTTCTCCAACGGTTCTTGGTGACTCAGATATTGATCTTATTCTCGGAATGGATTGGCTTTCTAAGCACAAGGCTCAGCTCGATTGTGCAGCTAGGCAGATTCAATTGACTCATTCGTCTGAGGATGTAATTGTCTTTGCCGCTCATGATGATACCATCCGTCTGTTTTCTATCAATGAAAAGGGTGAACTGGATGCCATCTCGCAAATTCCAGTTGTTTGTGAATATCAAGACGTCTTTCCAGAAGAGCTTCCAGGAATGCCTCCGCACCGGCCAGTTGAATTCGTTATTGATCTTGAGCCTGGCACGGAACCTGTGTGCAAGCGTCCTTACAAGCTCGGACCTGAAGAGTTGAAGGAGCTGAAGAAGCAACTCGATATTCAAGAAAGAATGGGTCTCATCCGGCCTAGTTCTTCTCCATGGGGTTGTGGTGTTCTTTTTGTGAAGAAGGATGGAACGGACCGACTTTGTGTTGATTACCGTCCATTGAACAAGAAGACCATCAAGAATAAATACCCACTTCCCAACATCAACGAGCTGTTCGAACAACTCAAAGGTGCCCAAGTATTCTCCAAGCTTGATCTCCGTATGGGTTATCATCAGATTCGTATCCGTGAGCAAGATATTCCCAAGACGGCTTTCAGGACAAGCTATGGTTCATATGAATACACTGTCATGTCTTTTAGCCTCGTCAACGCTCCTCCGACGTTCTCTCGCATGATGAACTTCATCTTCAACGCCTACACCAATGACTTCGTTTTGGTCGATCTCGACGACATTCTGGTGTTCTCGAAGAACAAGGAAGATCATGCCAAGCACTTGCGTTTGGTTCTTGATAAGCTCAGGGAACATCAGTTCTACGCCAAGTTCTCCAAGTGTGAATTTTGGCTCGATGAGGTTCTTTATCTTGTTCATATCATCTCTGCCAAGGGCATTGCCGTGAATCCTGAGAAGGTGTCTGCAATTGTGAATTGGGAACCTCCTCAGAACGTGAAGCAACTCCGTAGTTTCCTCGGTCTCGCAAGCTATTGCCGAAGATTCGTTGAAAACTTTTCTAAGATCGCGAAGCCTCTCTCTAATCTTCTCCAGAAGCACGTCAAGTACGTTTGGTCTCCGGAGTGTGACATTGCTTTCAACACTTTGAAAGAGAAATTGATCACTGCTCCAGTTCTGACTGCGCCTGATGAATCCAAGCCGTACGAGGTCTTTTGTGATGCCTCTCTCCAAGGTCTTGGCGCAGTATTGATGCAAGAGAAGAAAGTTGTTGCTTATACCTCCCGCCAGTTGAAGCCCAATGAGAAAAACTACCCCACTCATGATCTCGAGTTGGCGGCAGTTGTGCATGCTCTTTTGACTTGGACACATCTCTTATTGTGAAGAAAAGTGGACATTTTCACGGATCACAAGAGTCTCAAGTACATCTTCACTCAGCCTAATCTCAACCTCAGGCAAACTCGATGGGTCGAGATGATTCAAGAGTATAATCCGAGTATCGAGTATACTCCAGGCAAGGCCAATGTGATTGCTGACGCATTGAGCAGGAAGGCTTATTCCAACAGTCTGATTCTCAAGCCTTATCAACCCGAGCTTTGTGAAGC
Organism: Triticum dicoccoides; assembly: GCF_002162155.2. Lineage (NCBI taxonomy): Eukaryota > Viridiplantae > Streptophyta > Magnoliopsida > Poales > Poaceae > Triticum > Triticum dicoccoides. The sequence goes on along the minus strand of NC_041390.1, from coordinate 357,034,867 downwards.
TTTCTGCAAACTTAATCTGCAAGTTGTTCCTTAAGGTTTCCTCGCCAACCTTCAAGTCTCTCCTACCTTGGAAGACCTGATTCGCCAAGCCCAGCTTCTTGATGCTATGGTGAAAAAGGTGAAGATTGGGATTGCCAAGAGTCAACCCAAGTACAAGTGCTACCGCCTTGACGACAAGGACACTCTCTTCTTTGAGGATCGTATTGTTGTACCCAAAGGTGACCTTCGTAAAGTAATCATGAACGAGGCTCACAATTCTCTCCTCTCCATCCACCCTGGGAGCACGAAGATGTATCAGGACCTTAAGCAAGCTTATTGGTGGACTCGAATGAAGCGCGAGATTGCTCAATTCGTGAATGAGTGTGATGTCTGCAGAAGAGTGAAGGCAGAACACCAAAGGCCAACTGGTCTCCTCCAACCTCTTGCCATTCCAGAATGGAAGTTTGACCACATTGAGATGGACTTCGTGATTGGGATTCCAAAGTCCAAGCGTGGCAATGATGCTATATTCGTTGTCATCGACAAACTCACTAAAGTGGCTCACTTTCTGCCTATCAAAGAGTCGATCACTGCAGCTCAATTGGCGGAACTCTATACCTCTCGGATTGTCTCTCTGCACGGTATTCCACAAGTGATCTCTTTAGACCGTGGCAGCATCTTTACCTCAAAGTTTTGGGATTCTTTTCAGAAGGCCATGGGCACCAACATCCGCTTGAGCACAACTTTCCATCCTCAAACTAGCGGTCAAGTCGAGCGTGTCAACCAGATTCTTAAAGATATGCTCAGGGCTTGTGTGATCTCCTTCGGCATGAAGTGGGAGGATTGTCTTCCTTATGCTGAATTCTCCTACAACAACAGTTTTCAAGCAAGTTCGGGCAAGGCCCCATTTGAAATTCTGTATGGCAGGACCGCCTGTCAAGTTTCGTATCATTTGGACTTCGTTTGATACTCCAACGGTTAACCGAGGGACCAAGAAGGCCTCGTGTGTGTTGCAGCCCAACACCCCTCCAATTTGGCCCAAAACCCACCTAAGCCTTCTCCATCATCTAGATCGTTCGATCACGATCGCGTGGCCGAAAACTGCACCCATTTGGACTCTCCTTGCTCCCTCTATGCCTATAAATCTCGGGTCTCCCCTTCCCCGAAACCCTAAAACTCCCATCTCCGCGCCGGACATGTCCGCCCCGGGCCGGACACGCCGCGTCTGGCCACTCACCGGCCGCCAAGTGGCAACCGGCGCCCACTTCGCCGCCACGGGCCCGAGCGCCCAAAGCGGGCCCTCCCGCCGTCCATCCGGGCCAAGCCGGATCCGCGCCGCGCCGCCTCGTCCCCAACCTCGCGCCGCCACCTCCCGCGCCCGGCCGCGCGCCCCGCCGCCGACGAGCTCGGCGCCGCCGCCCGGTCGCGCGCCTCCTGGCCGCCCCGCGCCTCCGCGTCGCCCTCGCCGCCGGGAGCACTCCGGCGAGCTCCTTCGCCCTTCCGGCCCCCTCCGAAGCCGGGTGGCCTCGCCTCCCTCCTCCTCGCGGAGAACTCCGGCCACCACCATCTATCGTCGCTGACCAGTCCTCCGGCGAGCTCGGATCCAACCTAGGGAAGCATGTGATCCAGATATGAGTTTTATCTCCTCGGGTTGACTTTTTCTCTCGAAACCCTAATACATATGCCCATGTTCATCGCATCGTAACTTTGCATCCGTAACGCCGTTTTTGGCATATAGCATATCAAAATGTTCACCTCAGAGAGTACATCATTTCATTCCATTGCATCATTTTCATTTGAGTTCATCTTGATGCCCGAAATTCTGTTAGAAGGAGGCTACTTGAGATAATTGTCAGATCTGCTACTCCATTTAGCTTTTTGTCATTTTTGCCATGATTAATGTGTGCATGATATGCCCCTGAGTTCTACATATGTTTTGTTAAGGGTTTTGTCATCTTTCCAGAGGTGCAACCCATGTATTTTTGTGATGTGTGTGGTGACTAGCACAAGCTTGCAAAGTGGTGCACTTGGTAATTCCGATTTCAGGGACTTAGCATTTCCACTAAGTCCTTGAGCTGTTTATCTCACATGGTCATATGTTCATGTTGTTTACTAGTGATCCGTGCCTCTTTTGAGGATGATCAATAAGGATATTTTGTTAATCTTGTAGTGCTCTATCCATCCATGTCTTTGTTTGCAATTATGGAGCACCCTAGCTTGAGTCAATCGAGCTCTACTTTTGCTACTTCGTGAATCTGGGCAGATTGTCAACTTGTTTGCAATTTTGCCGAGGATGTTGTAGTTGATCCGTGCATGCTATGCTATTGTTCTTGCCATGTATAGCTTGAATTTTGTGTATTCTTGATGGGTGTCAGCTTAGATTATCATGACTTGCTCTGTAGTGAGTGCATCGAGCTCGTAAACATGCCTACTTGAGTTATGTTTCTGCATGTGCCAGTTTTCACTAAGTCTGTGATCTGATTATGTTTTTGCCATGTTCACATGCTTGCAATTGTATTTTAAGATCCCTTTTGGCTCAAGGTCACTAAGGGACTTTTGTTAAGCTCTTTGAGTAGCTCCATGCCATGCTTTACTTTGCCATGTTCAGGTCCTGTAGCATGTAGTTTTGTTGCTCCGAAGAGTGCTACCTGATCTGAAATTCCAGACAAGTGTTAATTTCACTAAGTTTGAGATCTGTTTGCCAGATGCATTCTTGCCATGCCTGTTTGAACCTGTTAATGGATGATTTGGCCGTAGCTCAGTGCTAGACTTTTGTTAAGCATCTTGAATGCATCCCTTCCATGTATTTTGTTGTCATGTTTGGGTGATGTATCATGTTCATCTCGTTGCATTTAGATGGCTACTTGCTGTAAATCGCAGAACGTGGTCATATTTGAATCGCTTGCCATTTCCAAACCGTAACTCCGATTCCGACATTCTTTATATCTTTTTCAAGCGATTTCATCTCATCTTTCCAGTGGCATGCTTGGATTTCCATGTTGAGGCCAGGTTCATGCATTCCTTGTCACATCTTGCATATGCATCCCGCATCGCATCCCGCATAGCATATCATCTTTGCATCGTCTTGTTTGATCCTTGCACGTGGTTGATTGTGTCCTTGTTGCTTGTTTGTCTTGTTTGGGTAGAGCCGGGAGATGAGTTCTCTAACGAGGAGCCCGTTGAGTTTGCTTTCGAGGATCCAGTCAACTCTGACAACTATGCAGGCAAGATGATCATACTCTCGAAATCACTACTGTCTTTGCTATGCTGGATGCTCGCTCTTTTGCTATGCCAATGCTACGATGCCTACCACTTGCTTTAAAGCCTCCCAAATTGCCATGTCAAACCTCTAACCCACCATGTCCTAGCAAACCGTTGATTGGCTATGTTACCGCTTTGTTCAGCCCCTCTTATAGCGTTGCTAGTTGCAGGTGAAGATTGAAGGCCGTTCCTTGTTGGAACATTTATTTACTTGTTTGGGATATCATTGTATTATCTTGTTATCATAATGCATCTATACACATGGTAAAGGGTGGCGCCTTAGTTTCCGTCATATCGGTGTTATGTTCCCGGATTTTGCGTTCCTTATGCGGTTGGGTTATAATGGGAACCCCTTGATAGTTCGCCTTGATTAAAGCTTTTCCAGCAATGCCCAACCTTGGTTTTACCATTTGCCACCTAGCCTATTTTTCCCTTGGGTTTCTGGAGCCCGAGGGTCATCTTATTTTAAACCCCCGGGCCAGTGCTCCTCTGAGAGTTGGTCCACCTGTCAGCTACCGGTGGCCACCAGGGGCAACTCTGGGCTGGCTTACCCGTACCTAGGACAATATGAGTGTGCCCTGAGAAAGAGATATGTGCATGTCCTATCGGGATTTGTCGGCACATTCGGGCGGTGTTGTTGGATTTGTTTTAACCTGTCGAAGTGTCTTGAAGAACCGAGATACCGAGTCTGATCGGAACGTCTTGGGAGGAGGTCTATTCCTTCGTTAACCATGAGAGCTTGTCATGGGCTAAGTTGGGACTCCCCTGCAGGGATTTGAACTTTCGAAAGCCGTGCCTGCGGTTATGGGAAGATGGGAATTTGTTAATGTCCAGTTGTAGATAACTTGAACCTTAACTTAATTTAAAATGAATCAACTGGGTGTGTTACCGTGATGGCCTCTTCTCGGCGGAGTCCGGGAAGTGGACACGGTGTTGGAGTAATGTTTGCGCAGGTTTGCCATCTAGTTTCTCGCTCGCTCTTTGCCTCCTCTTCTCGCTCTCTTTTGCGAACAGGATAGCCACCATATTTTGCTAGTCGCTAGCTGCAGCTCCACATATTTTACCTTACCTTACCTATAAGCTTAAATAGTCTTGATCACGAGGGTGCGATATTGTTGAGTCCCTATGGCTCACAGATTACTATTACACCAGATGCAGGGCGTCATGATTCTGCTCCAGGTGACGCGCTCGAGCTCAAGTGGGAGTTCGACGAGGACTCTCAATGTTACTATGTTTCCTTTCCTGATGATCAGTAGTGGTGCCCAGTTGGGGGTGATCGGGACCGTGTCGCTTGTTGGGTTCTCTTTTATTTTGGCGCCGTAGTCGGGCCATGAGTGTTTTGGATGATGTAATGTTATTTATGTACTTGATTGACATGGCGAGTGTAAGCCAACTATGTTATCTCCCCTTTTATCATTTATATTACATGGGATGTTGTGAAGATTGCCTTACTTGCGACATATGCCTTCAATGCGATTATGCCTCTAAGTTGTTCCTCGACACGTGTGAGATATAGTCGCATCGAGGGTGTTACAGAGTACCTCCCAAGCCGCGTGCCCCCTGCCATATATAACCAAGGTGGAAGGAAAGAGGGGGGAGAGGGAAGGAAGTAGGAATCCTAATCCACTCTTTCCTTGCAAACCCCTCTTTCCTTCTCCCCCTCATAGGGCTCGCCTCTATAGGGGTGAACCAAGGCTGGTGGGTTCCCTCACTTATCCCATAAGGCCCAAATCTTTGCCGGGGTGCCCGAAACTCCTTTCCGGTGAACCGATAAGTACCCGGAACCCTCCAGAACACTTCTGTGTCGGAATACCATCGCCCTATATATCAATCTTTACCTCTCGACCATTTCGAGACTCCTTGTCATGTGCGTGATCTCATCCGGGACGCCAAACAACATTCGGTCGCCAATTAACATCACTCACATAATACTAAATCGTCCTCGAAAGTTAAGTGTGCGGACCCTATGGGTTCGAGAACTATGTAGACATGACCGAGACACCTCTCCGGTCAATAACCAATAGCGGAACTTGGATGCTCTTATTGGTTCCTATATATTCTACGAACATCTTTATCGGTCAAACCGTTATGAAAACATACATAATTCCCGTTGTCAATCGGCATATTACTTGCCCGAGATTCGATCATCGGTATCTTCATACCTAGTTCAATCTCGTTACCGGCAAGTCTCTTTACTTGTTTCGTAATACATCACCTCGTGACTAACTCGTTAGTCATTTGCTTGCAAGCTTGTGATGGGTATTAGAGAGAGGGCCCAGAGATACCTCCCCGATACTTGGAGTGACAAATCCTAATTTCAATTCATGCCAACCCAACAAAACTCCTTCGGAGATACCTGTAGAGCATCTTTATAATCACCCAGTTACGTTGTGATGTTTGATAGCACACAAGGCATTCCTCCGGTATCCAGGAGTTGCATGATCTCATTCTCCTAACGATGTGATCCCATACAAAAAGCAATAGCAATAAAACTAAACCATCAATATGCTAAGCTAACATATGGGTCTTGTCCATCACATCATTCTCCTAACGATGTGATCCCATTCATCAAATGACAACACATGCCGATGGTGAGGAAACTTAACCATCTTTGATTAACGAGCTACTCTAGTAGAGGCTTACTAGGGACACAATGGTTTGTCTATGTATCCACACATGTATCACGTTTCTGGTTAATACAATTCTAGCATGAGTAATAAACATTTATCATGATATAAAGACATATAAAATAACAACTTTATTATTGCCTCTAGGGCATATTTCCTTCAGTCTCCCACTTGCACTAGAGTCAATAATCTAGTTCACATCACCATGTGATTTAACACTAATAGTTCACATCATTATGTGATTAACACCCATAGTTCACATCGCCATGTCACCAACACCAAAATGGTTTACAAGATTCAATGCTTTGCTTGTGAGAGAAGTTTACATCTCCATGTGATTAATACCCAAAGTGTAATAAGGTGTGATCATGCTTTGCTTGTGAGATGTCAATGGGTCTACTACATTCAGATTTCTATGTCTACAATGCTCTGCACGGAGCTACTCTAGCTAATTGCTCCCACTTTCAATATGTATCCAGATCAAGACTCAGAGTCATCCGTATGGGTGTCAAAGTTTGCGTCGACTTAACTCTTTACGACGAACTCTTTACCACCTCCATAACCGAGAAATATTTCCGTAGTCCTCCAAGGATAATTTCGACCGCTATCCAGTGATCTACTCCTGGATCACAATTATACCCCCTTGCATGGCATAGGTCTGGTACATAGCTTGGCATACTTTATAAAACATATGGCTGAGGCATAGGGAATGACTTTCACTCTCTCTCTATCTTATGTTGTGGTCGGGCTTTGAGTCTTATTCAACTTCACACCTTACAATACAGGCAAAAACTCTTTCTTTGACAGGTCCATTTTGAACTCCTTCAAAATCTTGTGAAGGTATGTACTCATTGAAAAATCTTATCAAGCGTCTTGATCTATATTTATAGATCTTGATGCCTAATATGTAAGCAGCTTCACCAAGGTCTTTCATAGAAAAATCATTATTTAAGTCTCCTTCTATGCTATCCAGAAATTCTATATCATTTCCAATCAACAATATGTCATCCACATACAATATTAGAAATGCCACAGAGTTCCCACTCAGTTTCTTGTAAATACAGGCTTCTCCAAAAGTCTGTATAAAACCATATGCTTAGATCACCTCAGCAAAGCATATATTCCAACTCTGAGATACTTGCACCGGTCCATAAATGGATCTCTAGAGCTTGCACACTTTGTTAGCACTTTTAGGATCGACAAAACCTTCTGGTTGCATCATATACAACTCTTCTTTAAGAAATCCATTAAGGAATGAAATTTTGATGTCCATTTGCCAGATTTCATAATCATAAAATGTGACAATTGCTAACATGATTCGGACAGACTTAAGCATTTCTACGGGTGAGAAGGTCTCATCATAGTCAACTCCTTGAACTTGTCAAAAACCTTTCACGACAAGTCGACTTTGTAGACAGTAATATTAGCATCAGCATCAATCTTATTATTGAAGAACCATTTATTCTTTATGGATCGCCGGTCATTGGGCAAGTCAACCAAAGTCCACACTTTGTTCTCATACATGGATCCTATCTCAGATTTCATGGTCTCAAGCCATTTATCAGAATCTGGGCTCATCATCACTTCTTCATAGGTTCTTCATGGTCTAGTAACATGACTTCTAGAATAGGATTACTATACCAATCTGGTGCGGAACATGCTCTGGTTAACCTACGAGGTTCGGTAGTAACTTGATCTGAAGTTTCATTATCATTATCATTAGCTTCCTCTCTAGTTGGTGTAGGCAAACGAGAACGGTTTTTTCTGATGAGCTACTTTCCAATTCGAGAGAAGGTACAATTACCTCATCAAGTTCTACTTTCCTCCCACTCACTTCTTTTGAGGGAAACTCCTTCTCTAGAAAGGATCCATTCTTAGCAACAAAGATCTTGCATTCGGATCTGTGATAGAAGGTGTACCCAACAATTTCTTTTGGGTATCCTATGAAGACGCACTTCTTCGATTTGGGTTAGAGCTTATCAGGCTAAAGCTTTTTCACATAAGCATCGCAACCCAAACTTTAAGAAATGATAGCTTAGGTTTCTTGTCAAACCATAGTTCATATGGTGTCGTCTCAACGGATTTAGACGGTGCCCTATTTGACGTGAATGCAGCTGTTCCTAATGCATAACCAAAAATGATAGTGGTAAATCGGTAAGAGACATCATAGATCGCATCATATCTAATAAAGTATGGTTACAACGTTCGGACACACCATTACGCTATGGTGTTCCAGGTGGCGTGAGTTGTGAAACTATTCCACATTGTTTTAAATGAAGGCCAAACTCGTAACTCAAATATTTGCCTCCAAGATCAGATGGTAGAAACTTTATTTTCTTGTGACAATGATTATCCGCTTCACTTTGAAATTATTTGAACTTTTCAAATGTTTTAGACTTGTGTTTCATTAGGTAGATATACCCATATCTACTCAAATCATCTGTGAAGGTCAGAAAATAACGATACCAACCGCGTGCCTCAACACTCATCGGATGGCATACGTCAGTATGTATTATTTCTAATAAGTCATTGGCTCGCTCCATTGTTCGAAGAGCGTAGTATTAGTCATCTTGCCCATGAGGCATGGTTCGCAAGTATCAAATAATTCATAATCAAGTGATTCCAAAAGCCCATCTGCATGGAGTTTCTTCATGCGCTTTAGACCAATATGACCTAAACGACAGTGCCACAAATATGTTGCACTATCATTTTCAACTCTTCATCTTTTGGCATCAATATTATGAATATGTGTATCACTATGATCGTGATTAAATAAACAACAATTTGGGTTGAGCCTCCGGTTAGTAGGTTGATGCCATCATGAAAGCTTTTTTTGCCTCGTGGGGGGTACCACGATGGGTGACCTCATGGGCATCATGACCCACCGGCAGGGGTGGCAGTTGGTGAAGCCCAAGAGCGACGCCACAGATGCTACAAGCAGGACCAAGCCAGGGTCTCGACCACGCCATTAAACGCCCTTCCTCCACCGCAACAAGTATTTCCAGAACGTATGTGCTAATTTTGGGATGTAGGTGAACTACGCTTCCGTAGCTCGCTGGGGAAACGACGGCCAGACTAGGCGCTACATGGCACGTCAGGCATATGGCAGCACCCCGAGTGCGGACAGGGCCCGAGGGGGGCCAAAGGAACTGTGGGGACTACGAGGCAAGGGCGCTGTCGGCATTCTGGGAATGGGGGTACCCAGACTTGCCTGCCTGCGGCCAACGACGTGGCCCACCAACGGCCTGGTATGGCCCAACTTCGGCATCGATAACCCAAGACTCTCGCGAGGGGCCAAACCTCGTGAGGCGGATGTGGATGTCAAAACCAGAGGATCTCGGGTAGGGGGTCCCGAACTATGCTCTAGGGTCGATGGTAACATAAGACAGGGGACATGATGTTACCCAGGTTCGGGCCCTCTTGATGGATGTAATACCCTACTTCCTGCTTGATTGATCTTGATCAATATGTTGATGACAAGAGTTGATGTACCACGAGATCGTAATGGCTAAACCCTAGATGTCTAGCCTGTATGATTGTGATATTCTCTACGGACTAAACCCTCCGGTTTATATAGACACCGGAGGGGCCTAGGGTTTTTCAAAGTCAGTTTACGGAGGAAGGAATCTTCATATCTGAACGCCAAGCTTGCCTTCCATGCAAAGGAGAGTCCCATCCAAACATCGGAGGAAGTCTTCTATCTTGTATCTTCATGGCCCATCAGTCCGGCCCACATCACATAGCCCGAATGCTCGAGGACCCCTTAATCCAGGACTCCCTCAGTAGCCCCTAAACTAGGCTTCAATGAAGATGTGTCTGGCGTGCAGATTGTCTTCGGCATTGGAAGGCGGGTTCCTCCTCTGAATACTTCAAAGTAGTCCTCAAACACAGAAAACGTGTCCGGCTCTAGAAAAAACAAGTACCACACAAAACCGTAGAGAGTATAATATTTCATGAGTCCCATTAACTGACAACTTTTGTAGCGAGACGCCACGTCTCCGCCCGGTCATTATTTCGAACCGTTTCTTAGCCTCCTGCTCCACGTTTCGAGATGCGGTTTTCATTGGCATGTCTTGTCAAAGCAGAGATCATGTCCCCTTATTGCAGGATTCTCCTCAATACGGGTGTGGGTAATCCAACCACGCCGTTCGCACGGCCCTTGGGGAACAGACGAGTTTTAAGGCAAACGGGGAGGCGCTTGATATTTGCTGCCTTTTTAACGAGATCAGGATTCACCCATTCACCCACACCTTCTTCCTCTCTGCCCATCCATTCTCGAGCTCCAGCAGCCAAGCTTCCATCCTTTCCACCTCCCAAAAAAACACTCCGACCATGTCCGGATCTGCAGCGCAGGGTAAGTGGATGGCCTCATCCGTCATGGCTAAGGACATTACGAAGCTCCGTGAGGTGGGATACTTGGCCCAAGAAATCGCCCACCGGCTTCCGGCCAAGGGGCGGATCGTCCCCACCCCGGAGCCTCATGAGAGGGTGGTATTCATCCCCCACTTCGTCCGCAGGCTGGGATTTCCTCTCCACCCATTCGTCCAAGGACTCATGTTCTACTACGAGCTAGATTTCTATGATCTGGCCCCCAATTCCTTCCTCAACATCTTGACATTCATTGTCGTGTGCGAGGCCTTCCTCCGCATCCCACCCCACTTCGGATTGTGGCTTAAGACCTTCAATGTGAAGCCGAATGTGGGGGCGGTCAACATGTAGAGTGCGGAGGCGCTATGGTGAGCAAGATGTCCAACGTCTCATGGCCCAAAGGCACCTTTGTGCAGACAATCAAAGGGTGGCAGAAGCAGTGGTTCTATGTCACACAGCCCCGCGACACCACCTGGGTCGCGGCTCCCAAATTCAAGTCCGGGTCACCAATGCGACTCACCTCCTGGCTAGAAAAGGGCCTGGATTGGGTGTCGTTGGATGAGGTGTCCACACTGCAGATGCGCATCAAGAGCATGGTGGACAAAAAAATCAAGCTTGTCAATGTAATCCATGTGATTCTTTTTCGCCGGATCCTTCCTTGCCAAAGTCGGACTTGTAATTTGTAGGAGTTTGATCCGGCCAAGCACCAGACCTGGCAACAGTTATTCTGTGTTACACACAAAGGTATCTAGAAGGTGCTTTTTAAGGCCAATGAGACGTGACCGAAGACGACCGAGGACCGTGGGTACAACCTGGCCCATCCCGCCAGTCCGGTAAGTTTTTCGTATTTCAAGGTGTATCCTTCACCTGTACATTCAAGGAAGATGTCTAAGCTTCCCCATGTGTCTTTCCAGGGATGGACAAGGAAGGCGGAGCGGATCCAGTGTCCAGCTCCGTTGCTAGAAAACCTAGCAATTCCACTTATGATGAAGATGATGGTTCCATCGCCCTACCAGGCGTCGTAGAAGAAGGCCCGGAAGAAGGGCCAGGAGGGAAGAAGCAGCCTTCACCATAAAGGCACTTCGGACATGACGTCCGAAGACACTGAAACACACTCCTCCCCCGCCACTGAGGACGACGAGGAGAGGAAGAAACCAACTATCCCCTTGAGGGGGAAGGAAGAAGACGACGGCCTCCACGGATCTGGAGGCCGAAGCGTCCAACAAGGGGAGGGTCTCCCTCACAGATAACTCCGCGTTGGACATTGATAGCAGCTCCGAGTGCCGCCCCAGGGAGAAGCCCCTGGCCGAATCGTAAGTACTCTAAGGCACTTATATGCACATATATCCAACTTTTTTACTTCGTTGTTTTAATATGACGAATCATGCACTGCAGTCCGGCCCACGCCCGCCCCCAGCAATCCTCATCTTTAGGGAATTCGCTGGATCCGAAGGTGATAGACATCTGGTCACTTCCGGTGGCCTCCTCTCCCAAGGCCACGGACGACGCCGAGGTGTTGTCTCAAAGTACCTGCCCAGGCCAGGGAGTGGTACAGGAAGCCTTCAGGGTGGCACCAGAGGGTGATACCTCGGCCGCCGGACACATGGGGGAGCAAATCCCCCTGGACACTAGCGATGGGGGCCATATCCAATTAGGCCCCTAGCCGATTACTATTCCCGAGGCCCATATGGCTTTGGAATCAGGCAAGCAGCCTCCTTCAAAAGAAGTAGGTGCACCTATTCTGCCGATGACCTCGGTCCATCCAGAGGCACTGGATACTCTACTGAAAGCGCTGCAAAGTGCTTCCATTGTTGAGGAACACCATATCCTTATGGGTACGATGGTTGAGAGGGTTCGGTCCGTTAAGAGAGGACTGACCGAAGCCTGCACCATCCTTCTAACAGTCTTTGAGGTATGCAATGTAATTATGTAGAAAGGATGTCATAGTATAGACAATATCCCTTGAGACTCCGTCTGATGCTCGAAAAGAGAAGCTGGACATAGGATCAAATAATTTTCGCAGGAGACTAACCATACATGTTTATGTGAATAAGCAAGCGTTGATGCTGGCTGCGACCTCCCATTCTGCTGAAGTCTCCAAATTGAAGCAGAGTTTGGAGCGGGCCGAGGAAGAAGTCGGCCATGTGAAAAAACACTAGAGGACAAGCAAGGTATGCAATGGCCTATTGTGATCTAGAAAGATATGAATTGTTTGTGTTGATCATGTTATCATGATATTTCGCAGGAGCTACGACTGAGGTGGAGACCCTCAAGAGCGTGTTGGCCGAGGCCCAGAAGAGAACGGCAAATGAACAAGCCGCCCATGAAAAACACGAGGCCAGGGTCGGGGAGGTCCAGCATGAGCTTCAGGACATCGTAATTGTTGGGGAACGTTGCAGAAAATTAAAATTTTTCCTACGGTTTCACCAAGATCCATCTATGATTTCATCTAAGCAACGAGTCAAGGGAGAGAGTTTGCTTCTACATACCACTTGTAGATCGCGTGCGGAAGCTTGCAAGGTGATGATGGAGTCGTACTCGACGTGATTCGAATCACCGATGACCAAGTGCTGAACGGACAGCACCTCCGCGTTCAACAGACGTACGGGACGGGAGACGTCTCCTCCTTCTTGATCCAGCAAGGGGAAAGGAGAGGTTGAGGAAGACAGCTCCACCGGCAGCACGACGGCGTGGTGATGGTGGAGAGGCAGTACTCCGACAGGGCTTCGCCAAGCACACAACGGAGGAGGAGAGGTGTTGGGGAGGGGAGGGCTGCGCCTTGGAGGGTGGTCTGGCTGCCCTCCCCTCACCCCTCTATTTATAGGGGGAAGGGAGAAGGGGGCCGGCCCCCTAGAACCCATCTAGGGGGGGTGCGGCGGCCAAGGGGAGAGGGGGAGAGGGTGGCTTGCCCCCCAAGCCAAGGGGGGCGCCCCCTCTAGGGTTCCCCCCTCAACCCTAGGTGCAAGGGCCCAAGGGAGGTGGTGCGCCCAGCCCACCAGGGGCTGGCTCCCTGCCCCACGCAGCCCATGTGGCCCCCCGGGAGGGGTGGCCCCTCCCGGTGGACCCCCGGAACCCTTCCGGTGGCCCCGGTACAATACCGGTATGACCCCGAAACTTCCCGGTGTCCGTTTGACAACTTCCCATATATAAATCTTTACCTCCGGACCCTTCCGGAGCTCCTCGTGACGTCCGGGATCCCATCCGGGACTCCGAACAACATTCAATAGTCAAATACTAGTCTTCCTAATAACCCTAGCGTCACCGAACCTTAAGTGTGTAGACCCTACGGGTTCGGGAGACATGCAGACATGACCGAGACGCTCTTAGGTCAATAACCAACAGCGGGATCTGGATACCCATGATGGCTCCCACATGCTCCTCGATGTTGTCATCAGATGAACCACGATGTCGAGGATTCAATCAAACCCTGTACGCAATTCCCTTTGTCAATCGGTACGTTACTTGCCCGAGACTCGATCGTCGGTATCCCAATACCTTGTTCAGTCTCGTTACCGGCAAGTCACTTTACTCGTACCGTAATGCATGATCCCGTGTCCAACACCTTGGTCACAATGAGCTAATTATGATGATGCATTACCGAGTGGGCCCAGAGATACCTCTCCGTCATACGGAGTGACAAATCCCAATCTCGATCCGTGTCAACCCAACAGATACTTTCGAAGATACCTGTAATGCACCTTTATAGTCACCCAGTTACATTGTGACGTTTGATACACCCAAGGCACTCTTACGATATCCGGGAGTTACACGATCTCATGGTCGAAGGAAGAGATACTTGACATTGGCAAAGCTCTAGCAAAACGAACTACACGATCTTTTATGCTATGCTTAGGATTGGGTCTTGTCCATCACATCATTCTCCTAATGATGTGATCCCGTTATCAACGACATCCAATGTCCATAGTCAGGAAACCATGACTATCTGTTGATCACAACGAGCTAGTCAACTAGAGGCTCACCAGGGACATATTGTGGTCTAAGTATTCACACGTGTATTACGATTTCCGGATAATACAGTTATAGCATGAATAAAAGACATTTATCATGAACATTGAAATATAATAATACTTTTATTATTGCCTCTAAGGCATATTTCCAACAGTCTCCCACTTGCACTAGAGTCACCAATCTAGTTACATTGTGATGAATCGAACACCCATAGAGTTCTGGTGTTGATCATGTTTTGCACGCGAGAGAGGTTTAGTCAGCGGATCTGCGACATTCAGATCCGTGTGCACTTTGCAAATCTCTATGTCTCCATCTTGAACATTTTCACGGATGGAGTTGAAACGACGCTTGATGTGCCTGGTCTTCTTGTGAAACCTGGGCTCCTTCGCGAGGGCAATAGCTCTAGTGTTGTCACAGAAGAGTTTGATCGGCCCCGACGCATTGGGTATGACTCCTAGGTCGGTAATGAACTCCTTCACCCAAATCGCTTCATGCGCTGCCTCCGAGGCTGCCATGTACTCCGCTTCACACGTAGATCCCGCCACGACGCTCTGCTTGCAGCTGCACCAGCTTATTGCTCCACCATTCAACATATACACGTATCCGGTTTGTGACTTAGAGTCATCCAGATCTGAGTCGAAGCTAGCGTCGACGTAACCCTTTACGACGAGCTCTTCGTCTCCTCCGTAAACGAGAAACATGTCCTTCGTCCTTTTCAGGTACTTCAGGATATTCTTGACCGCTGTCCAGTGTTCCTTGCCGGGATTACTTTGGTATCTTGCTACCAAACTTACGGCAAGGTTTACATCGGGTCTGGTACACAGCATGGCATACATAATAGATCCTATGGCTGAAGCATAGGGGATGACACTCATCTCTTCTTTATCTTTTGCCGTGGTCGGTGACTGAGCCGAGCTCAGTCTCACACCTTGTAACATAGGCAAGAACCCCTTCTTGGACTGATCCATTTTGAACCTCTTCAAAATCTTATCAAGGTATGTGCTTTGTGGAAGACCTATGAGGCGTCTCGATCTATCTCTATAGATCTTGATGCCTAATATATAAGCAGCTTCTCCAAGGTCCTTCATTGAAAAATACTTATTCAAGTAGGCCTTAATGCTGTCCAGGAATTCTATATTATTTCCCATCAAGAGTATGTCATCTACATATAATATGAGAAATGCTACAGAGCTCCCACTCACTTTCTTGTAAACGCAGGCTTCTCCATAAGTCTGCATAAACCCAAACGCTTTGATCATCTCATCAAAGCGAATGTTCCAACTCCGAGATGCTTGCACCAGTCCATAAATGGATCGCTGGAGCTTGCATACTTTGTTAGCGTTCCGAGGATCGACAAAACCTTCCGGCTGCATCATATACAGTTCTTCCTTAAGATGCCCGTTAAGGAATGCTGTTTTGACGTCCATCTGCCATATCTCATAATCATAGTATGCGGCAATTGCTAACATGATTCGGACGGACTTCAGCTTCGCTACGGGAGAGAAAGTCTCGTCGTAGTCAATCCCTTGAACTTGTCGATAACCCTTAGCGACAAGTCGAGCCTTATAAATGGTAACATTACCATCCGCGTCCGTCTTCTTCTTAAAAATCCATTTGTTTTCTATCGCTCGCCGATCATCGGGCAAGTCTGTCAAAGTCCATACTTTGTTTTCATACATGGATTCTATCTCGGATTTCATGGCTTCAAGACATTTGTTGGAATTCGGGCCCGCCATCGTTTCTTCATAGTTCGAAGGTTCATTGTTGTCTAACAACATGATTTCCAGGACAGGGTTGCCGTACCACTCTGGTGCGGAACGTGTCCTTGTGGACCTACGAAGTTCAGCAGTAACTTGATCCGAAGTACCTTGATCATCATCAATGTTTTCCTCTTCAGTTGGTGTGGGCATCACAGGAACATTTTCCTGAGCTGCACCACTTTCCCGTTCGAGAGGTAGTACTTCATCGAGTTCTACTTTCCTTCCACTTACTTCTTTCGAGAGAAACTCTTTTTCCAGAAAGCATCCGTTCTTGGCAACAAAGATCTTGCCTTCGGATCTTAAGTAGAAGGTATACCCGACAGTTTCCTTAGGGTATCCTATGAATACGCATTTTTCCAACTTGGGTTCGAGCTTTTCAGGTTGAAGTTTCTTGACATAAGCATCGCATCCCCAAACTTTTAGAAACGACAGCTTAGGTTTCTTTCCAAACCATAATTCATACGGTGTCGTCTCAACGGATTTAGACGGTGCCCTATTTAAAGTGAATGTAGTTGTCTCTAGAGCGTATCCCCAAAATGATAGCGGTAAATCGGTAAGAGACATCATAGACCACACCATATCCAATAGAGTGCGATTACGTCGTTCGGTCACACCGTTTCGCTGAGGTGTTCCAGGCGGCGTGAGTTGTGAAACGATTCCACATTTCCTTAAGTGTGTACCAAATTCGTGACTTAAGTATTCTCCTCCACGATCTGATCGTAAGAATTTTATCTTTCGGTCACGTTGATTCTCTACCTCATTCTGAAATTCCTTGAACTTTTCAAAGGTCTCAGACTTGTGTTTCATTAAGTAGACATACCCATATCTACTCAAGTCATCAGTGAGAGTGAGAACATAACGATATCCTCCGCGAGCCTCAACGCTCATTGGACCGCACACATCGGTATGTATGATTTCCAACAAGTTGGTTGCTCGCTCCATTGTTCCGGAGAACGGAGTCTTGGTCATTTTGCCCAAGAGGCATGGTTCGCACGTGTCAAACGATTCATAATCAAGAGACTCTAAAAGTCCATCGGCATGGAGCTTCTTCATGCGCTTGACACCAATGTGACCAAGGCGGCAGTGCCACAAGTATGTGGGACTATCGTTATCAACTTTAAATCTTTTGGCATCTATACTATGAACATGTGTAATATTACGCTCGAGATTCATTAAGAATAAACCATTGACCATCGGAGCATGACCATAAAACATATCTCTCATATAAATCGAACAACCATTATTCTCAGACTTAAATGAGTAGCCATCTCGTATTAAACGAGATCCAGATACAATGTTCATGCTCAAACTTGGCACTAAATAACAATTATTAAGGTTCAAAACTAATCCCGTAGGTAAATGTAGAGGCAGCGTGCCGACGACGATCACATCGACTCTGGAACCATTCCCGACGCGCATAGTCACCTCGTCCTTCGCCAGTCTCCGTTTATTCCGCAGCTCCTGCTGTGAGTTACAAATATGAGCAACGGCACCGGTATCAAATACCCAGGAGTTACTACGAGTACTGGTATGGTACACATCAATCACATGTATATCAAATATACCTTTGGTGTTGCCGGCCTTCTTATCCGCTAAGTATT
Source organism: Triticum dicoccoides (assembly GCF_002162155.2). Lineage (NCBI taxonomy): Eukaryota > Viridiplantae > Streptophyta > Magnoliopsida > Poales > Poaceae > Triticum > Triticum dicoccoides. Next base: position 357,017,302 of record NC_041390.1, on the reverse strand, counting down.
TGGGGCAGTTCCGCTTCCAGTGACCCTTCCCCTTGCAATAAAAGCACTCAGTCTCAGGCTTGGGTCCATTCTTTGACTTCTTCCCGGTAACTGGCTTACCAGGCGCGGCAACCTCCTTGTCGTCCTTCTTGAAGTTCTTCTTACCCTTGCCCTTCTTGAACTTAGTGGTCTTATTGACCATCAACACTTGATGTTCTTTCTTGATTTCAGCCTCTGCTGACTTCAGCATCGAGAACACTTCAGGAATGGTCTTTTCCATCCCCTGCATGTTGTAGTTCATCACAAAGCTCTTGTAGCTTGGTGGGAGCGACTGGAGGATTCTGTCAATGACCGCCTCATCTGGGAGGTTAATGTTCAGCTGGGACATACGGTTGTGCAACCCAGACATCTTCAGGATGTGCTCACTGACAGAACTGTTTTCCTCCATCTTACAACTGTAGAACTTGTCGGAGACATCATATCTCTCGACCCGGGCATGAGCTTGAAAAACTAGTTTCAGCTCTTCGAACATCTCATATGCTCTGTGGTGCTCAAAACGCTTTTGGAGCCCCGGTTCTAAGCTGTAAAGCATGCCGCACTGAACGAGGGAGTAATCATCAGCACGAGACTGCCAAGCATTCATAATGTCTTGGTTCTCTGGGACGGGAGCGTCACCTAGCGGTCCTTCTAGGACGTATTGTTTCCTGGCAGCTATGAGGATGATCCTCAGGTTCCGGACCCAGTCCGTATAGTTGCTGCCATCATCTTTCAGCTTGGTTTTCTCTAGGAACGCGTTGAAGTTCATGTTGACATTAGCGTTGGCCATTGATCTACAAGACATATTTGCAAAGGTTTTAGACTAAGTTCATGATAATAAAGTTCTAATCAAATTATAAACTCCCACTTAGATTAGACATCCCTCTAGTCATCTAAGTGTTACACGATCCGAGTCGACTAGCCCGTGTCCGATCATCACGTGAGACGGACTAGTCATCGTCGGTGAACATTCTCATGTTGAACGTATCTTCCATACGACTCGTGTTCGACCTTTCGGTCTTCGTGTTCCGAGGCCATGTCTGCACATGCTAGGCTCGTCAAGTTAACCCTAAGTGTTTTCGCTGTGTAAAACTGTCTTACACCCGTTGTATGTGAACGTAAGAATCCATCACACCCGATCATCACGTGGTGCTTAGAAGCGATGAACTGTTGCAACGGTGCACAGTTAGGGGAGAACACTTCTTGAAATTTTTGTAAGGGATCATCTTATTTACTACCGTCGTCCTAAGTAAACAAGATGCATAAACATAATAAACATCACATGCAATTATATAGTTGTGACATGATATGGCCAATATCATATAGCTCCATTGATCTTCATCTTCGGGGCTCCATGATCATCTTGTCACCGGCTTGACACCATGATCTCCATCATCATGATCTCCATCATCGTGTCTTCATGAAGTTGTCACGCCAACGACTACTTCTACTTCTGTGACTAACGTTTAGCAATAAAGTAAAGTAGTTTACATGGCGTTATTCAATGACACGCAGGTCATACAAAAAATAAAGACAACTCCTATGGCTCCTGCCGGTTGTCATACTCATCGACATGCAAGTCATGAATCCTATTACAAAGAACATGATCTCATACATCACAATTCATCATTCATCACAACTTCTGGCCATATCACATCACATGATCAATCGCTGCAAAAACAAGTTAGACGTCCTCTAATTGTTGTTGCATCTTTTACGTGGCTGCAATTGGGTTCTAGCAAGAACGTTTTCTTACCTACGAATCACCACAACGTGATTTTTTGTCAACTTCTATTTACCCTTCATAAGGCCCTGTTCATCGATTCCGCTCCAACTAAAGTGGGAGAGACAGACACCCGCCAGCCACCTTATGCAACGAGTGCATGTCAGTCGGTGGAACCGGTCTCACGTAAGCGTACGTGTAAGGTTGGTCCGGGCCGCTTCATCCCACAATACCGTTGAGCAAGAAAATACTAGTAGAGGCAAGTAAGATGATAAAATCCACGCCCACAACAAAATTGTGTTCTACTCGTGCAAAGAGAACTACGCATAGACCTAGCTCATGATGCCACTGTTGGGGAACGTTGCAGAAAATTAAAAATTTTCCTACGGTTTCACCAAGATCCATCTATGAGTTCATCTAAGCAACGAGTCAAGGGAGAGAGTTTGCATCTACATACCACTTGTAGATCGCGTGCGGAAGCTTGCAAGGTGATGATGGAGTCGTACTCGACGTGATTTGAATCACCGATGACCAAGTGCTGAACGGACAGCACCTCCGCGTTCAACACACGTACGGGACGGGAGACGTCTCCTCCTTCTTGATCCCGCAAGGGGAAAGGAGAGGTTGAGGAAGACAGCTCCACCGGCAGCACGACGGCGTGGTGATGGTGGAGAGGCAGTACTCGGACAGGGCTTCGCCAAGCACACAACGGAGGAGGAGAGGTGTTGGGGAGGGGAGGGCTGCGCCTTGGAGGGTGGTCTGGCTGCCCTCCCCTCACCCGTCTATTTATAGGGGGAAGGGAGAAGGGGGCCGGCCCCCTAGAACCCATCTAGGGGGGGTTGCGGCGGCCAAGGGGAGAGGGGGAGAGGGTGGCTTGCCCCCCAAGCCAAGGGGGGCGCCCCCTCTAGGGTTCCCCCCTCAACCCTAGGCGCAAGGGCCCAAGGGAGGGGCTGCGCCCAGCCCACCAGGGGCTGGCTCCCTGCCCCATGCAGCCCATGTGGCCCCCCGGGAGGGGTGGCCCCTCCCGGTGGACCCCCGGAACCCTTCCGGTGGCCCCGGTACAATACCGGTATGACCCCGAAACTTCCCGGTGTCCGTTTGACCACTTCCCATATATAAATCTTTACCTCCGGACCCTTCCGGAGCTCCTCGTGATGTCCAGGATCCCATCCGAGAATCCGAACAACATTCGGTAGTCACATACTAGTCTTCCTAATAACCCTAGCGTCACCGAACCTTAAGTGTGTAGACCCTACGGGTTCGGGAGACATGCAGACATGACCGAGACGCTCTTAGGTCAATAACCAACAGTGGGATCTGGATACCCATGATGGCTCCCACATGCTCCTCGATGTTGTCATCAGATGAACCACGATGTCGAGGATTCGATCAAACCCTGTACGCAATTCCCTTTGTCAATCGGTACGTTACTTGCCCGAGACTCGATCGTCGGTATCCCAATACCTTGTTCAGTCTCGTTACCGGCAAGTCACTTTACTCGTACCGTAATGCATGATCCCGTGTCCAACACCTTGGTCACATTGAGCTCATTATGATGATGCATTACCGAGTGGGCCCAGAGATACCTCTCCGTCATACGGAGTGACAAATCCGAATCTCGATCCATGTCAACCCAACAGATACTTTCGGAGATACCTGTAATGCACCTTTATAGTCACCCAGTTACGTTGTGACGTTTGATACACCCAAGGCACTCTTACGATATCCGGGAGTTACACGATCTCATGGTCGAAGGAAGAGATACTTGACATTGGCAAAGCTCTAGCAAAACGAACTACACGATCTTTTATGCTATGCTTAGGATTGGGTCTTGTCCATCACATCATTCTCCTAATGATGTGATCCCGTTATCAACGACATCCAATGTCCATAGTCAGGAAACCATGACTATCTGTTGATCACAACGAGCTAGTCAACTAGAGGCTCACCAGGGACATATTGTGGTCTAAGTATTCACACGCGTATTATGATTTCTGGATAATACAGTTATAGCATGAATAAAAGACATTTATCATGAACATTGAAATATAATAATACTTTTATTATTGCCTCTAGGGCATATTTCCAACAGTAATGAAATGCGAGTCCTTGGAGCGCAAGATTACGGACCAGGAGTCCGAACTTGCTAAGGCCCAACAAAGTGCGCAAGAGGCCCGGGTTGAAGCCCAGGGCTCCCTCCAGGACATCCAGGAGTCCAGAAAAATCGCGGTCGGTAAGGCCTTTATTATGTAGAGCAAATATGTGAAGAAAAGGTACCTCTTACTGACTCAGATTTGGAGTTCTCCAGGAGCGTTTGCGGATCTTCCGCGCAGTGTGATTGATGCTACGGAGTTCTTCCGAGCCGAAGAGGGGAGCTCAATGGAGAAGCTGTTCTGGTCGCAATACCTTGCGCCAGAGCATCCGATACCCTTTAGCGATCAGATGAGGCACCTGACCGAACTGCATAGGGTGGCTGAATTGGCCAGGAAGGATTTGATAATCTGTCGTGCCCTGCCAAAGCCATACCCAGCAACTACTTCGGGCTCGTGAAGCGGCTCGTCGATGCCTGCCCTTGGCTTCATGCCATCAAGCGGTCGGTCTGCATCAAAGGTGTGCGGATGGCCTTTGCCCGGGTCAAGGTGCAGTGGGCGAAGATGGACGTCGTCAAGCTCGCGACCGAGGGAACGCCCGCGGGCAAGGAGGACCGCACGCCCGAGCGGTATTTTGATTGAAGACATTATCTTTGAATGAAGACATTCATGTTATCCCATCCTGTATTATAAAACAAAGCTGATATGTAATATCATGCTTGTTGTTTGTTTAAAATTTTGCCTCCTGTGCGACCGTTTTATTAAATTTGAGAGTTGGCCAGTCGTCGGCTGCAGCCGCCACATAGGTAGTACGGGGGTGTTCGGGTTAGAACTTAAAGACTCTTCATCCAGGAGTTTGGTCCTTGAAAGAGGTGTTTAGCGCAACGAACCAGGAAATCAGACTATGTGGCTTTATCACCCTCACTTAGCCATAGGAGTTTGACAATAGAAATGTAGGCGCAGCCCCTAGTTAGTATTTGTTAATCCGAACTAGGGTGTTGTAGACACCTGATCGGGTGGAGGCCGATCCGTCACATAATGCGGAAAAAATCACAAAAGATTTTAACCTCCAAATAGCTGACCAGCTCTCGCCGCATCATGACAGTCAGTTTTCGGCTTTCTCTACGGAGATGTTAATCCGGATTAACCAGAAACACAATCGCAGTAGTTCTCCCTTTACTACCCTAGCCGATAGGACGGAACGTAAGGTAGAGAGCACAGGAGCCAGGCAACCCAACTATTGACCAAAGACATGATTTGGAGCCGATGCATATAATGCTAAATTCGGGGTGCCAAACTATACTATAAAAGTGTTCGGACTTTGTTGCCGTAGTAGGGGGCGCAATGAAGCCCCTGGCGAACTAAAATGTAACAAAGTGTACGGGTGCAATAGATAAGAATAGCGAAATAAAATGAATTAGTAAGCCAATGCCACATAAGTTGGGCCGCAAACAGTTTCCATTATAATTTGATTAATACGTCGAAGCATATTTGTACAAATAGTGCGGTAAGCAATAGGGCTATTTAACATGCCAAGATCAAGGGGGAGCTGTGTGCAGGTCCTGAAAATGGGTAGAGTGATCATCAAGAAGACCACCTAGAGATTCCGCCACACGTCTATGCTGCTTGCCACCTTGGTATATCCATCCTTCGAAAGGATCGATGATCAGGCTGTCGTGAGGGGCCTGTGGGAAAGAAAAGGAAAAAAGGAAAAAAGAAAGGGGAAAGTATGTGTGTCCGGGGAAGGTTGAGCCGTATTATGGACCACAATCGAGTTATGCTTCCGTCTATGACCATGGAATTTTCAGTGCATATTTATGTACACGCGGTACGTACACTGCCATTTGGCCAGGACTGAGACGGAGGCCGAATTGCTAGCCGAACTCCTGACGAGGTTGACTGTGAAGCTGCCGAGTAGTCCGGACTCATTTGACAGTGTCCGGGAGCTTGGCCACTGAATTAAAGTTCTGCTTGACAAGGCCGCTCTGTACTTCTGTTGCCAGGGCCGCGGTGTGCTCCTCAATACACAGGGAGCGTTCAGTGTTTCCATTGACTATTATGACACCGCGTGGTCCAGGCATCTTGAGTTTGAGGTAAGCATAGTGTGGCACCACATTTAATCGAACAAATGTACTTCGTCCGAGCAGTGTGTGATAGCCACTGCGGAAGGGGACGATATCAAAGATCAAGTCTTCTATTCGAAAGTTGTCCGGGGATCTGAAGATGGCTTCCAATGTGATTGAGCCCGTGCAGCGGGCCTCTACACCTGGTATTACTCCTTTAAAGGTAGTTTTTGTGGGCTTGATCCTTGATGGATCATGTTGACACTTGATTTTGGCAAGATATAGATTGCAATGAAGATGGTCTCGAGTGAACGGGTTTTCAGCACGAATAGATTCACGTCGCCGAGTGGAACAACTTTGATGTTTCGGTTATATTCATTCGACCTTATCTTACGGACCGAAACTATACTCCGAGTGTCAATTCAATGTTTCGAGTAGTTTTTGGCCAATCACGTCTTCAAGATGACCTCATATGAAGGAGCAATATTAATAATTGTCTTCGTCTCATCGAGCCAATCGATTTTGATATATAAATGATCTCAATCCGAGTTCATATGCAAAAGTTAGATGCAATACACTGCAGACCGAATCTCAACGGAAATATGGCGCGAGGTGCGAGACACTTGTCTGATAGGTTGCGCGAGTAATTCGGCAATCAAGGGGCCTTAAATCGAAAAACCTTCAACACGAAAAAGTTTTGTCTTGTCGAGCCGATTGTTTTTCATATAAAATTTGTCTCAATCCGAGATCGTACGCAACCTGGAGAGGCAAATCAAGATCAGGCTGTGTTTCAGTCGGTAAATCCGAGTGAAAAGTTTACCATCCGAGTGAAAACCTACCGATCGAGTAAAAGGTCGAGTGAAAACTTATCGATTGAGTAAAAGATTGGCTTCCGAGTGAAAATATAGTAATGCAAGTGAAATTATCATCCAAGTGAAGTTATTCCGAGTGAAAAGATTACCGTCGGAATGAAAACTTGACGTTCGAGTAAGATATTGCCTTCCGAGTGAAATATAGTCATCCGAGTGAAAGATTTTCTTCCGAGTGAAATTATAGTCATCCGAGTGAAATATTGTCTTCCGAGTGAAAGACTCTAACATCCGAGTGAAAAGTTCCAGTCGGACGAGAAACTCTAATATCCGAGTGGATGAGCTCGCATCCGAGTGGAACTGAAGATGTGCCCGAAAGGTAATCCAGATGACCTCGGATGGAAAAGTGATCAACACGGAAGTTGTGCGCATCATCAAAATGGTGAACTTTGGTTTTGGAGTCATTATCATCTGCGATAGTACAGGGCCTGTAAGTTCACTATGAGACTCGGACAATCCAATCCATTAGATGACCGAGTCCGACTGGATATTAAAGATGGCTTCATAGAATATTCAAGATGGTCTTATTTGGAAAAGTGTTCAACATAAGAATTGGTCGTCTCGTCGAGGCACACAAGTTTCATATTTGGGCCGTCCTGATCGGAGGTCATATGCAATATCGGCGGCCCGCGCAAGGAGGAAGACATAAGTTGGGCCAGATTCAGACTGAATCCGAGTTGTAATAGAATTAGGACTCTAGGACGTGAATTGATGTAATTTTTTGTAAGGAAAGCCTAGATGAATCCTTTGCTTGTATGGGAAGTACAGCCGCCTCTTATATATGTTGGGGGTGATGGCCGAACCAACCAATCTATTACACTTTTGTGTTCTTCTATCTTTATCCCCTACCCTTGTATCTTTCTTTCTCGTTATTCGTTCGTTCTTCGCGTTGGAGGGCAGCGATCTACGAGGCTCTAGGGCCGACCGAATCTACCTAGGGCAGCCCATAGCCGCCGCACTCCCTGACGGGGTCCCTCCCGGGCGTGTGGGGTTTCGGGTCTTCAAAAGCGCCCGCTGACTGTCTTGCGTATCGCGCTGTCGGTCGGGTCTCCTTCAACGTGAGCTGCGGTGCATCACCCCCGGTGTCGAGGGTACACGTGACGTGTTCGTGTGTCAACACACTTTTTGGCGACTCAGCTGGGGATGAAGCTTTGAACAGTCTCTAGCCTGTTCTTGCTACGAGGAGAGCGTCATCGAGCGGCTGCAATCTACAACGGTAACATGTATCACCAATCTCCTTACGTAGATGCAAATAGCCATTATGGTGATGTTGCTAGATCTTTCAATGGACATGTCATGTCGGCTAGCCCTAACGAGCAAAGGCCGACTAGTTATTCCGTTGGAGAAACTTGGAATTTACATAATCGCGACATGCAACTTATGATTCTGAACTTTCGTGCATCGACAACATCTTTCAATATGCTGATGAACAACACAATTTGTTCGAGTGATCAATATATGACACCTCATGTGCAGGAGGGCATCTCACAATTTTATCCATCGGCAACCAACTCGCTATATGCGGGTTTATCCCCAAACATGCTGATGAATGAGGCAATCGGCCAAGCTTCCATTAGCTATTTGGTTGGTTATCCTCAGTCATCATATAATACACCTCATGATATTAATTGTTCAGCATCATATGCAACTAAAAGTATTCATGACTCGGCTCACTTTTATGGCTGAGTGAATGGAGATTCTACAGGAGTGTATGTGTCTAATATTGCAGGAGATGAGGTGACTTTGGCTGCTTTAAAAAGCTTAGCGCAAAATAAGAAGATTACCACTCTTTGCCTTGAGCAACATGATAAAGGTTTGGTTCCTGATTATGAGGCAATAAAAGCTAGGGTTTTGAAAGAACATGAAGTGTTACCGATTGATCAAATTGGCATGAGAATATATTCAACAACAGTGCACATGTCTTCACCTATCATTGCAGCATGTTATACACCCCCTATAGAATCGCAAACTTTCGGCAACATCAATTCATTGCTGAAAGATCATAAAATTATTGGGGGGCAAGCTGATCCAAGCAGGGCTCAGTTTAAAGAAAAACATGTGGCCCAAGTGGACAAGATCAAGCCAAAGCTCACAGGGAATAGCGTCAACGAATTTACTACGCCAACTCTTGAGGAATTACCAGTAGAATATCAACATGCTTATGAAGCACTCAAGAAGAAACGTGGAGTGGAATATTTGCGAGAATACGTCAAGTGCCTTCCTCCATGTAGCAACCATGTTGGCTCCTTTGCAATTTTGGGGTAAGATAAAAAAGAAGCTTTGCAAGAAAATCGTCAAGAAAGGGTTCACTCGGCTAATATGGTTGATTCGGTTGAAACTGAGTCAAATATGACTAAGTCGTCTACAACTGAGTTGAACAGTTCCTTTTGTGACAAGACAATGGTGGATTCAATTGAAACCAAATTGACCACTGAGACGTTTAAGGCCGAGTGCGTTGCATCGAGCCAGCCGAGTGCATCGTGTCAGCCAAGTGCATCATTCCAGACGAGTGCATCACCGGCTAAAGCTGCTAGAGCCAAGTGCATCAAGCCAGTTATTGCTGCGTGTACCAAAATAGAAGATCTAAGCTTCACCGAGCAAAAGAACGGTAAACGCAACAAATTGGCCGTGCTCGATTTTTCTGGATGTGAGGGAGCTTACATGCTGCCCTATGAGTTCCGTGCCAAAGAAATTGATGAGCATCAAGAGCAAATTTATATGGCCAAACAAAGTTTGACTAGTGACGAAGACCAAGAACCAGAGCGTGCAACTGAACGAAGTATAGCTGACGAAGAGCGGCCGAGTGGAATCCATTTGGGTAATCCGAGTGAAATCTACTCGGGAAATCCAAGTCAAATCTATTCAGGAAATCCGAGTGATGAGGCACGAGATCCAGAAAAAGAGGAAGATGCATTCGAGAATTATTCAGAAGTGGAGCAAGGTATTGTTCCAGTGGTGCAACCATCTTCTCGTTCCAATGACTTCACAAAGGTACACCTAGCCGAGAGTTTACTCAGTTTTCGATTCGGTCAAAAATCATATTGTTGATGAACCCATTAGTAAGATTCTAATTGATTTTGAAAGACCGATCGAGATGAGTAATCTGTTTGTTTTGAATTATCTTGTTACTAATCATGCTGATCAACACATGACACTATTCATAGACGCTAATAGTGACAACTTATCGCAACCAAAGTTGTTCCCGTCATGCCGACTGAACTTTATATTCATATGGGCAACTTTGTTTGTTTCATGCCTAGCTAACATTTGGTCTCAGATGAGACGTATATTCTGTATTTATTTTGGTTGCAGGAGTATAAAGCCAGGTTCAAAGTTCTCCAGGATAGCCGATTCAAGAGCATCGGGAAAGGAGGACGAAAATCAATGCATAGACGAGTAGGATGATGTTAAACTGACACTGCTCGGTTGTTTTGTATCGAATCCGGTATCACAATATCGGTTAATGGACCAGTAGTGTATGTCCAGTGCAGTCATAGTGGATCACATCATCGGTACTTCACTGACTAATCTTATTATTATAATTGATCACGATGTCGAGCCGTCAAGACAAGAGGCAACGCAATGTTCGTTCAAGCAAAATGTCAAAGATGACAACATGTTCCATCAAGTAAAGCAATCAGACAAGATAGGACGATTGGACTTTGTTGAGGCACGATCATTTGGACAGTCGGATCATTTTGACGGCCATCAATTGTTGACTCGGCTATCTTCAGCCGATTTATCTAAAAGTGGACATGTAGACGTCAATGATGATGGGGTCAAGTCTTCGAGAAAGGATAATGTTAAAAAGTGCATCAAGAACAATCTTGAAGACGGAAATTCCATCAAAGCTACAATGATAACATCTAGCACTGGGGGGCAACAAGAGAATTCAAAGACCGATGCACGCACAACCAAAGAAAGCAAATGCCATGGTAAGCACAAAAGCAAAAAACCGAAAGTCACTTCCGCGTAGTTATTAGAAAAGTACCAAAATATAAGTGAGGCAAAGAGTGCTTATCGGCCGAGTGAAGCAAAAGCATCGAAGTCACCCCCAAGGCATAAATCTGAAGACTTGGATTGGCAGAGGAAGACGTTGAGCAAGCAGACTTCATATCCTGCTTTTGGGCCGCCAATGCCAATGTCGTGGATGCCTCCCTACGCTCATGTAAATCCATATCCATCATGGGGCATGTATGATACAAGGACAAATTATCCATCTTATTTTCGATCATCTCGCCAACATTATGAAGCTCCAAAAAGATCAACATTTGATGAACAATCACATGTCAAAGACCGTTTCAATTATAAGGAATCGGTCCGGAGCTCAAGGAACAAGAAAGAGGTGGTCAAGCAAGTGTACCAGGTCAAGAAAGATGGTCGTAAGTGTGCTACTTCAGATTTGTTCTCAAATAACAAAGAGCCAGTTAAAGTAGTGACATTGGCTACAAAAGGCAACGAGGCAAGTTAATCAAGTGCCAAATCTGAAGGGAAGAAGTTGAGAGTGCACAAGGCCAAAAAAGAGTTGGCATTGGTTGAAACAAAATCACAGCCGACGTGCCCACTCGGCTTAGCACATTGGCAAGAGAAGGAATTACAAAGACTTAGTGCACATGAGTTGAGAAAGAAGAACATTGCATGGGTTCCCAAGAGGAGTAGTCAAAATAGAAATGATGTCCGACCTTCTATTGCAACAAGTGTTAAAAAGGTGAAGAAAGAAAAGTATGGCCGCAAGAGTGCTATTTCAGATCGGACTCCAAATGAAAAAAAGCCAGCCAGGCCTATGTTGGCTGCTAAGGACAAGAAAGTGAAGCAAGTAAAATTCAAGGATCCAATAGTCAAGTTTGGACAGGCCAAGCCAGAGATGCCCAAAGTCAGGAAGAATTTGCCAGTGCATAAACCAAAGTCCCAGCCACGACGCCCACTCGGCTTACCATATTCACAACAGAAGAAGCTAAAACGGCTTAGGGCCAAAGAGCTGGAGAAGAGGAACATGGCCTGGGTTCCTAAGGGAAATCCTCGAGTCAAGAGCGGCATCACATCTCCGGTTGCGAAGCCAGCCGAAATAAGGCAGTACAAGTGTAAAGCCCGTAGGCGAGGACGACAATTTTCATATAGGAGACACCAGGAGGCATCTCATCCATATTCTTCAATCATACCATCAAAATCAACGCTATGGAATTTATCCTCAGCCGAAACATCTAACTTATTTCGGCTATTCACATTTTGGTGGACGGACTCCCGAGCACTTTTGAGATAAGAACGCATGGCCGATATTTGCATATCGCCCTCAGAATTCATTGTGTTGACAAACCCGACATCTGGCTAATGGTGTTCACCATGGTTGATTTCCTACTCCTATAGCCGATGCTTAGTGTTTGCCAATACTGGCGAGGCCGACTTAATTATTGAGTCGACCACCAATCAAGGGTCTAGTGCATAAAAGAGCCCCGACTCCAAATGTTATTTATTTGTAGGATCCAAGTCAGGAGACAGACGTTGTTCGGCGGAGGATTGATGGTGTACTTTGATAACGAGTTGAGTTGCCGAACAGTTGACGGTATTCCTTTGAGGTGCATGGTCATAATCGTTCCGCAACCGTCTTCGTTGAAGGGTTCTAATATTCCCATTGACATAAGAAACTTACATGGAAGCCTTTGTGACATCCAATTGTTGTTTTCAAACAACTATTATCCAAGAGGCTCTACCGAAGAAGCAACAAAAATGAGAATATGGATGATTAAAATTATCATACTCAACATGCACAATACTCTAAGCAAGGTATTTTCTTGCACGCAAGCTCTGCCAGAAAACAAGGGGGCATGTGTTGACACCTGATTTTGGCAAGATATAGATTGCAATGAAGATGGTCTCGAGTGAACAGGTTTTCAGCATGAAAAGATTCACGTTGCTGAGTGGAACAACTTTGATGATTCGGTTATATTCATTCGACCTTATCTTACGGACTGAAACTATACTCCGAGTGTCACAATTCAATGTTTTGAGTGGTTTTTGGCCAATCACATCTTCAAGATGACCTCCGATGAAGGAGCACTCTTAAGGAATTGTCTTCGTGTCATCGAGCCAATCGATTTTCATATATAAATCATCTCAATCCGAGTTCAGATGCAGAAGTTAGAGGCAATACACTGCAGACCGATCCTCAACGGAAATATGGCGCGAGGTGCGAGACACTTGTCTGATAGGTTGCGTGAGTAATTCAGGCATCAAGGCGGCCTTGAATCGAAAAACCTTTAACACGAAAAAGTTTTGTCTTGTCGAGACGACCGTTTTTCATATAATATTTGTATCAATCCGAGATCGTATGCAACCTGGAGAGGCAAATCAAGATCAGGCTGTGTTTTCAGTCGGGAAATCCGAGTGAAAAGTTTACCATCCGAGTGAAAACCCACCGATCGAGTAAAAGGTCGAGTGAAAAATTATCGATCGAGTAAACGATTGGCTTCCGATTGAAAATATAGTAATCCGAGTGAAATTATCATCCGAGTGAAGTTATTCCGAGTGAAAAGATTACCATCGGAATGAAAACTTGACGTTCGAATAAGATACTGCCTTCCGAGTGAAATATAGTCATCCGAGTGAAAGATTGTCTTCCGAGTGAAATTATAGTCATCCGAGTGAAAGATTTTCTTCCGAGTGAAAGACTCTTACATCCGAGTGAAAAGGTCCAGTCGGACGAAAAACTCTAATATCCAAGTGGATGAGCTCGGATCCGAGTGAAACTGAAGATGTGCCCGAAAGGTAATCCAAATGACCTCGGATGGAAAAGTGATCAACACGGAAGTTGTGCGCATTGTCAAAACGGTGAACTTTGGTTTTGGAGTCATTATCATCTGAGATAGTATACGGCCTGTATGTTCACTAGGAGACTCGGACAATCCAGTCCGTTACATGACCGAGTCCGACTGCATATTAAAGATGGCTTCGTAGAATATTCAAGATGGTCTTATTTGGAAAAGTGTTCAACATAAGAATTGTTCGAATCGTCGAGGCGCACAAGTTTCATATTTGGGTCGTCTTGATCAGAGGTCATATGCTATCTCGGCGGCCCGAGTAAGGAGGAAGACAGAAGTTGGCCCAGATTCAGACTAAATCCGAGTTGGAATAGAATTAGGACTCTAGGACGTGAATTGATGTAATTTTTTGTAAGGAAATCCTAGATGAATCCTTTGATTTTACGGGAAGTCCAGCCGCCTCTTATATATGTTGGGGTTGATGGCCGATTGAACAACACCAATCGAACCAATCAATATATTACACTTTTGTGTTCATATATCTTTATCCCCTACCCTTGTATCTTTCTTTCTCGTTATTCGTTCGTTCTTCGCGTTGGAGGGAAACGATCCACGAGGCTCTAGGGGCAAGCGAATCGACCTAGGGCATCCCATAGCCACCGCACTCCCTGATGGGGTCCCTCCCGGGCGTGTGGGGTTTCGGGACTTCAAAAGCGCCCGCTGACTGTCTTGCGTATCATGTTGTTGGTTGGGTCACCTTCGACGTGAGCTGCGGTGCATCACCGCCGGCGTCGAGGGTACACGTGACATGTTCGTGTGTCAAAAGATCAATGCCCATCTTGCGGACTGTATCCTGATAGAGCAGGTTAAGACTGCTGCCACCGTCCACGAGGACTCGCATGAGGTAGAAACCGTCAATGATTGGGTCGAGGACCAGTGCGGATGAACCGCCATGATGGATATTGGTCGGGTGGTCCCTGCGATCGAAGGTGATCGGGCAGGATGACCATGGGTTAAATTTTGGGGCGACTAGCTCTATCGCGTAGACGTCCCTGAGCACGCGTTTGAGATCCCTCTTGGGGATATGGGTAACATATATCATGCTCACCGTTTTAACTTGGAGGGGCGACTTCTTCTATCCCCCGGTGTTTGGCGGGCGGGGCTCCTCGTCATCCTCCTCTCTTTGCAACCCCTTCTCCTTGTTCTCGGTATTTAACTTACCGGCATGTTTAAAGACCCAACAGCTTCTGTTGGTATGATTGGCTGGTTTATCGGGGGTGCCGTGGATCTAACATGGACGGTCGATTATGCGTTCCAAGCTTGATGGTACCAGATAGTTTCTTTTAAATGGCTTCTTCCGCTGGCCGTACTTGGAGCCACTGAATCCGCCGTTGACTGTCGTGTCATCGGCATTGTCACCAGTGTTTCGACGCTTGTGTCTGTTGTGTCGGGGCTTGTCGTTGCTATTTCTGGCTTCAGAGGTGCCAGGTTCTCTTGCGTTATTATTCTACGGGCTAGCCAGCTATCTTTTTTTCACTGGTGACTGTAGGGAAAACCCCCCACAGCAATCAACTTTTATTCATAATAAAAAGTATACAATGTACATGGATTACAAGGGGTAATCAGAAAGGAGTAAAAGAACAAAAACTTAGCAGCTAGTATACAAAACCTCATGGAGGTAGAAATGAAATCCATCTTAGCAGCTCATCCTTATATTTGGCCTTGATTCTATGTTGCATGAGTGTAATATAAGGAATGAAATCACTCCTCCATTTGTTAAAACTCTGTCTCTCATGTCTGAACATCCTTGCATTCCCGATTATCCAAATGTTCTAGCAAGCAACAAAAACAACCTTAGTAAAGAAAGTTTTTGCAAAGCACTGCTAAGCTTGCAGAACAATAGAAGACATGTCATCCCTAGGTGTCTAGTAAACTTGAAGATAATTCCATATTCTCACACTAAAATTACATTCAAAGAACAAGTGATTCCTGGTCTCACGTGTCCTCAAAGGACAGAGTAGACAATTAACACCATCATCAAAATGCCAATGCCTTCTTTCGACATATCTTTAGTGTTGAGCCTATCCATAATTAACATCCAGGCAAATACTTCTATTTTCATTGTGCAAGAAGATTTCCATATCCACAGAAGGAGAGGATTGAAAGACATGTTTGAATGCATGAATGAGTAGAACAACTTGGCATTGAAAGCATTACATGTCCCCTGCCAGTAGTAAATATCATTTGCATCCACTTCCCTGCTACAAGAGGTCATCAAATTCTGCACTGCCAGAAATTCCTGGTATGCCTATGCAGACAAAGGCAAATGGAACATACAGATCATTTCTTGTGATTGGAAAACTTCATAAACAGGAATCCAGGGATCTTTCACATAGGAAAAGAGCCTAGGAAACCTTGTTTGTAAGGGGCCCAGTGAGTCACCAATCTTCCAGTTATCAGACCAGAACAAAGCTGAATTCCCAGAATTAATTTGAACCCAAGTTGTGTTCCTAAAATGATCCAGCAGTTTACAAGTATCTTTCCACCAAAAAGAACCACAAATATCAGTCCCCTGAGGTACAGAAGAATGGTAATATGTATCCCAAATAAGGGAGACCATGGCAGATCCACCCTATTTAGGAATTTGTGCAAGTGTTTGAGCAAAAGAGCCATGTTCTGTAAACCCAGGTTAAGGATTCCCAATCCACCTTTATTTTTAGGCCTACAAATGAGGTCCCAAGCTGCCAAGGATGGCGAGGGCTCATCCCTATGCTTTCTCCATAAGCACTGCCTTTGAATTCTATCCAATTGTTTTAAAATTCATGAAGGAGCAAGCAGGCTACCAAGATAGAAGATGGGCATGGAGGACAGAGCAGAATTCAAAAACTGAAGCCTTTCCCCTTGATTTAGGAAAGAAGAACTAGCTGTCATTCTTCTCTCCAAATAGTCAACAAGGGGCATGAAATTCACCATTTTGGGCCTGGTAGTGCCAGTAGGGAGACCAAGATAAGTGAAAGGCATTTTGCCCACTTGACAACCAAAAGTAGTAGCCAAACCAATGGTGGTATCTTCATCAACATTTATGGGCACCATAGAAGACTTATGATAGTTGACAACTAACCCGGTTGATGTTGAGAAAACCTGAAGCATGTCCTTAAGGGCCAGAATTTGGGGTTTATCTGCTAGTAAGATAATAAGAGTATCATTAGCATATTGCACTATGGGATAATCCTGGTCATGACATGGTATTGGCAACTTTAAAATTCCCCTTCGGAACATATCATTCACCACTGTTTGCAAAAGGTCAGCAGCAATAACAAATAGCAAAGCTGAGAGACAATCTCCTTGTCTGACACCCTTTTTACAAAGAAATTGCCTTCCAGGTACTCCATTCCAAAGAACTGATGATGTTCCAGTGGATAACAACTACTTGACCCAGGAAATCCATTTCTTGTTAAAGCCCTTAAATTTGAGTCTACAAGATAACTTCATGTTCAACTAAGTCAAAGGCCTTTTCAAAATCCAATTTAAGAATTACTATAGGTCTCTTTGACTGATGCCATTGGTGCAAATATTCAAGGGACCACCCAATACAATCCTGAATAGTTCCGCTCTTAATAAAACCATATTGATTCTTATGTATACATTCCATAATAATCTTTTGAAATCTATTGGTAGCCATCTTGGACAAAAACTTGAGGCCCATCCCAGTCAAGGAAATTGGCCTATAATCCCAACCCCTTCAGGAACCAACTTCTTTGGGATCAAGGTGATATAAGAACCATTAATGTTTTCGAAATTTGTAGTTCCCCTATGAAAAGCTTCAACCAAATCATAGAAGTCTTGACAAATAATGTGCCAGCATTTTTTGAGGAATAACCCATTAAAGCCATCTGGTCCAGGGGCTTTGTCAATGGGAAGATGATTGACATTGTCAACCATTTCCTCTTTTGTAAAAGCCTCTGTAACAAAATATAGCCCCTCAATAGGCTGAAGCGAAGCACTGAGGTCAAAGCCCATGACAATTCCAGCAGAAACTCCCATTCTATTCTTAAAACAATTCCATATAAGGCCCTCCATCTGAGAATGCTAAGAAACCACTGGCCCATCAGTGCCTTTCAAGGAAGCAATGGAATTTCTTCTATGTCCTTCAGTGGCCATATCATGAAAAAAATTGGTCTTCTCCCCACCAAGCTTAATATACCTGATTGTACACGTCTGCTTCCAATATATGAATTGAAGGTGTAATAGCTTTTCCACATGCAATTTGACCACCTTCCTAAAATTAAATTCAGGTCTAAACAGAGGCCTGATCTCCTCTAAACCATCAAGACAAACAATTACCTCATTACATTTAGAGATCAAAGCATTCATCTTGGAGATATTCATTTGCCATTTCTTAAGAGCCCCTCTTAAGCTCTTGAACTTGTCAGCAATTTGTGCAGTAATATGAGATTTGTGAGAAGGTTTCTGCCATGATTGTTTAACACATTCCATAAACCCCTCAAGCTCAACCCAATAATTTTCAAACCTAAAGATTTTATATTTGGTAATAGAAGTCTTGATTGTCACCACACAAGGTACATGGTTAGAAGCAGTTCTGGCCAGGGGCAAAACTTCAGTCATAGGGTATGATGGTATCCAATCAGCAGATGTAAAAAACCAATCCAGCTGTTCCAATAAGGGATCGTCTTGCATATTAGACCAGGTATAAGATCTTCCCTTAAGAGGTAGTTACAGCAAACCTAGGTGAGCTATGATTTCATTGAAAATGAAAATATCATTCAAATCACACCGAGGCAAATTTCTATTATCAAGTGATCTTATGAAATTAAAATCACCAACCACTAGCCAATTTTCACCCATAGGAATTTGCAAATTGTATAACCAGCTGACAAATTTATCCCTAGCTTCCCCATGGCAAGGGCCATAAACAGAGATTAAGGACCATTGCTCATTATTCTGCTTGGAAATGAACTGTACTATGACTGCAAAAGGTTGAATCTCAATCACAGTGCCCCAAAAAATAGATGAATTACACACAATCAAAATGCCCCCAGAAGCAGCCTCAGAGGGAGAGAAAGCAAAACTATCAAATCTTTTAGGGCAGAAAGATCTAATAGACCTGAAATCAAATGAATCACATTTGGTCTCTTGAAAGCAGGCAATAGCACATTGACTCTCATCTAGCTTCTGCAAGACAGCCCTTTGCCTAGCACCAGAATTCAAACCCCTAACATTCCAACACTATACACTCCAGTTCTTACATGCATTACTCATTAAAAAATATGAGTAGAGAATAAAGTGTGATGACACTTAATGCCACCAAAGATAACAGTAACATATGTCCAGCATGACACACATAGATTATTATAGGGAACAACAAAAGACCAAAGCCATGTCAACTGAAGAACAAAATAAGACACGTTCCACCCCCCCTCTAACTAGCTGGTAACTACACATTAGCACCATTGTTAGTGGGAGTAGAGGGATCAGCCATAAGCTTCTCCATAGTGATTTGGTCATCAACAATGCCAAGATCATGGCCAATCTGTTATAGCTGGCTGATAGGAGTTGGAGGTGGAAGATTATCAACTGGCTCCTCCTGCATGTTCTTAACACTATAGCAGAGAAAGGCTTGGAATTAGGCTTCCTCCTCTTGGACTGCATAGGTAACTCTTGAAAGATTGGTTTGAATCCATCTCTCTACAAAGACCCACGAGTGCACCTTCTAAGTGAATTCTCCACAATAGGAGTTGGTGCCAATGTCTTCCTGGGCCTTCTGATCTTTCTCTGCTCCTTTGTAGAACTAACATCAGCTACAACTAAAGAGGAGATGAGCTCATTCAATTCAAAAGACTGTTGTGCCCCACCAATAGAAGATTTAGTAATCAAAGAAGGAAAAAGAGCCCCTGCTACAGGTCTATGCTCCTAATCAGAAGAGCCATATGTCAATCTTGGCACATCAAAGGCCAAGTCCCAGCTTCTCTTGGAAAGGAGCACAGACTGAAGTGGTAGCACCTGTATGGACTTAGGGAGCTCAAAGATGGTGTCAGAGTGTAGGATGGCCTCAAAATTCCTTCTGAATACCATTTCTGGTGGCAACTCAGGCCCACAGAAAACTTTACCAACATCTTTGGAGGCAATCATCAGTGGAGCCTCATCCATAGCAAAAATCTCAGCCAGTTCTCAACAGCCCACTCATCAGGTACAGGAGGGTGATAAGCCACCATGGCCCAGTCATCAGGATTGTAAATAGGCTCGACAACTACAGGTTGCTCATTAACAACTTCAGGCTCAACTTGCTATTCCACATCAAAAACAAGCACAAAGTTTGGCTGAATGTGTTGCTCCACAGACACAGATAGATCATCAGAGAGGTCAAGAACCATGGTGTCCTACACCACCTCCACATCATCATGAGCTACCTCATCATCCTCCCCCCAGATAGCATTGCCCCAGTAATTGTCTCCCATGTCTGGTTGTTTAGGAGGGGGTGGTGGAAGTTCGTTCCAGCCCATGGCAGGAAAGGGAGGGACAACAAAAGGAGGGAGCTCAGGGAAAGGCACACAGGCAAGGGGTGTGTCGGGGTTCTGGGAACGGGGGTCCTCAGACTTGCCTTCCTGCGCTCCACAGTGTGGCTCTGCAAGCTGGCCCGTACGGCCCATCTTCACCAACAAGCCTATAAGACCCTCGCGAGGCGAATGACACAAGACATCCTCGGGAGCAGCCTCACTAGGCTGGCTCGTGAGGGGCGGAGAGATCAAGGCGAGGCAAACCTCATGAGGTTCAAGTGACGTGAGCCATGAAGACCAAGGCCAGGCGGGTGCCAGGCGGGCGCCAGCGGGCACAGTGTCCTTGTTTCCACTTTGATGCTAAGGAGGCAACCGCAGACGAAGAGTACCGAGGCGTCAAGCAAAGGTTTCCATATCGGTGCAACGAGACCAAGACTAGCAGGACGGCAAGATGGAGGTCACCGTGGAGCCGAAGACGGCGTCACCACCAGAGCCTTTGGCAGGCGAAGACTACTTTTGTAAGGATAAGCTGTACTAGTCGTCCCCTTTCGAATTGGCCGTTGTGGCATCCCTTCCCGCTCAATATTTGGGAAGAGGACCAGGGCCTCTATAAATAGGATTAGCCACCACAGTAGGCAGAGAGATAGAGAGAGGGGAGGAGAGCCTCAGCCATCTCAACTTGGACTAGACCCAATCCATCCTCACAACCACAAGTTCGCCAAGCACAAGAGTACCTCTCCTCAGGAGGCTGTTCTTCCCCTTGTACTGTTCATCCTCAGCCCAAGAGGCAATCCACTACCACCACACTGGAGTAGGGTATTACACCACGACGGTGGCCCGAACAAGTATAAACCTTGTGTCTCATGTGTTGCGAGTTCGTGTGCCTAGCCTAGAGATCGCGAAGTGTCTGGGGGCGTGATCAGGGAGGGAGAGATCTTCGCGCGCACACTAGTGTTCGAACCTTAAGGGTTTTGCCGGAACCCGAAATCCGACATTTGGCACTCTAGGTAAGGGTGCACCAGAGTTTTCCTACCATCGATTCATGCTCCACCATCTTCATCCCATTCTCCATGGCTGGCGCTGCCTTTCGGCTAGATCTACGGGTGCCCACAGTGACGCTTGGGGGCTCCGAGCCCTTGCTACCGCATTGCGGCAGCTGCATTGGCCACCCAAGTTCAAGGCAGAGATGCCGCCGCGCTACGATGGCGCGTCGGACCCGTCGGCTTTCCTACTGGCGTATGAGGAGGCCGTCCTTAAGGCCGGGGGCGACGACAAGGTCATAGCCAACTGGCTTCCCTTGGCCCTCACTGGCGCACCATGCGCCTGGCTGCTCAACATCCCCGGATCCACGGTGGCATCCTCGGAGGAGTTGCGCGGCCTCTTCGTTGCGTGCTACGAAACGCCGGAGCACCACGTGGTTGTGGCCCTCCTCAGCGGCTCACAAGCACCACCCTCGGATCGTCATGTCAAGCCGTTCTTTCGCCAGATTGGCGCTACTTACAAGCTCCCGGGGGCTCCGCCGTGCTAGGCCGCCCCCGAGGCCAGCCTCACCTTGGACTCAGGGGATCATCTCGTCTCCACCGTCGGCTCGAGAGCGCTCCCAATGCTTTGCACGCCCACCATCTGCCATGTGTCCATCACCAAGATGCTCATGGACGGCGGTGCCGACCTCAACGTGCTCTCCGTCGAGGCCTTCAGCCTTCTTCACGTACCGCTCGAGTGGCTCCACCCAAGCAAGCCTTTCTCAGGGGTGGGTGGAGGCTCCGCCCGCTCCCTGGGGCAGATCCGCCTCCATGTGACCTTCGGCACACGCGACAACTACCGCACCAAGCTGGTAGACTTCGACATCGCCCACATCGGCCTCCTGTACAACGCCATCCTCGGGTACCGTCCATGGCTCAGTTCATGGCGGTGACCCATCTGGCTTAAAACCTCCTGAAGATGCCCGGGAGCAAGAGTGTCCTCACGGTAGTTGGGGACACCAAGGAAGCCTTGATGACGCTCAAGCTCGCCCTCAAGACCACAGCGACAGCACAACCCGCCAGCGGGGATACCTCCAAGGCCAAGGGAGCTGCATCAACCAAGAAGAAGCAGTTTTTTCACACAAGACAAGGCAGAAACCAAGCAAGTGCCAGTCGAGGAGGACGGGTCGTCGGGGGCAACCTTTACCATAGGCGCCAACCTTGAGCCTGATAAGGAGGAGGCGCTAGTGAAGTTCTTGCGTGCAAACAAGGAAGTGTTCGCTTGGGAGCACGAACCTAGTAGGGGTCCCAAGAGGGGTGATAGAGCACCACCTGAAGGTGTGTCCCAACGTACGCCCCGTAAAGCAGAAGGCAGGGTGGCAGTCCATGGAGAAGCAAGCTTTCATCGTCCAAGAGACCCACAAGTTGGAGGCTGCGGGTGTCATTCGCGAGGTTCGGTACCCCGAGTGGCTAGCAAACCCCGTCGTCATGCCCAAGAAAGGCGGGAAGGAGCGAATGTGCATTGACTTCACCAACCTCAACAAAGCCTACCCCCAAGATCCATTCCCCCTTCCACGCATCGACCAGATCGTCGACTCCACTGCCGAGTGCGACTTGTTATGCTTCCTGGATGCGTTCTCAGGATATCACCAGATCAAGATGGCGGTAGAAGATGTGGAGAAGATAGCCTTCCTGACCCCGTGTAGGGTATACTGCTACACTTGCATGCCTTTCGGGCTGCGCAATGCAGGCACAACCTTCCAGCGGCTCATGCACATCGCCTTGGGTCTGCAGCTCGGGAGGAACGCTGAAGCCTACGTCGATGACATCGTGGTGAAGTCTCAAGAGGCGAGAGCATTGATCCAAGACCTGAAGGAGACCTTTGAAAGCCTCCGCCAGGTGGACTTGCGACTCAACCCGGAGAAGTGCGTGTTTGGCGTCCCTTCCATCAAGCTGCTGGGCTTCCTTGTGTCCCACAGGGGGATCGAGGCCAGCCCAGCGAAGGTCAAGGCCATTGAAGACATGAGCCCACCGTAGAGCCTGAAGGAAATGCAGAAGCTTGCTGGACGGGTGACTGTGTTGGGATTCTTCATTTCCAAGCTGGGAGAGCGCGCCCTACCCTTCTTCAAGTTGACGAAGAAGAAGGGCCCATTCGAGTGGACCCCAGAGGCCGACCGAGCATTTCAAGACCTCAAGAGATACCTGACCAGCCCTCCAGTGATGGTGGCGCCGCGACCTCTCGAGCCCCTAGTGCTTTCCCGTGCCGCCACTCCCCACTCTGCCAGTGCGGCTCTAGTAGTGGTTTAGGAAGAACACCAAGCCAAGGGCGCATCGCGCTGAGCTACGCCCCCAGCAGAGGCGACGCAAGACTAGGAGGGAGCCGCAAGGGCCGCAGCAGTGAGAACAGAGGATCAAGCTCAGCAGGACGATGCCCCCGAACCCGCAAAGGCCCTGACAAGCGATCAAGCGTTGGGGCTCCACCACCTCAGGAGGCACCCCAACTCCCAGAAGGCGCAAGCATCATCAACGCGCCTACCCTCGTCGAGCACCCGGTATACTTTGTCAGCACGGTGTTGCGGGATGTAAGAGCACGGTACCCCATGCCTCGAAAGCTCCTACTCGAGCTCCTGGTGGCCTCAAAAAAGTTGCGACACTACTTTCAAGGCCACCCCATCAAGTTCATCTCGGCCTACCCACTGGAGAGGGTGCTCAGGAGCTCCAACTCCGCCGGGAGGGTCTCCGAGTGGAACATCGAGCTGCAGGCATTCCAGTTGGAGTTCAGCCCCACCAGGGTCATCAAGGGAGCCGCGCTCGCCGATTTCATGGCAGAATGGACAGACGCCCCGACCCTTGAGATAGGCGAGAACCGGTCCCTCTCGCCGGGAAGTGAGGCGCCCGACGGCTAGGTCATGTATTTTGATGGTGCCTTCACGCGCCAAGGCGCGGGGGCTGGAAGAATGCTCATCGCGCCCACTCAGGACAAGCTCTACTATGCCGTGTAGCTCTGCTTCCAGTAGGGCGAGAAGGTCTCCAACAACATTGCAATGTATAAAGGCCTCATAGCCAACCTGAAGGCTGCGACGGCACTGGGGGTGAAGCGTCTCACCATTAGGGGCGACTCAAATCTCCTCATCAACTTCTACAACAAGGTATACGAGCCGAAGGATGAACACATGGAGGCATACCTCACAGAGGTACGCAAGATGGAGAAGCAGTTCCTAGGCTTGGAGTTGCACCACGTGCCCCGGGGAACCAACAGGGGAGCCGACGACATCGCCAGAAGGGCATCCAACCAACAGCCCCAAGATCCTGGCGTCTTCAAGGAGAAGCTCTTCAAGCCGTCGGCGACACCATCGCTTTCAAGGATAGTGCAGCCTCGGGAGGAGCTCCCACAGCCACCTGCCACGAGAGCCCCAGTCTGTGGCCTGACTTCGGGAGCGCGTCTACTCTTGGCGCTCGAGCCTTAGGAGGGATGTTGGACCAAGGAATTCAAGGAATACCAGACGCAAGGGACGTTGCCGGAGAAGGAGGAAGACGCGGAGCGTGTGGCCCGGCAAGCCACGGCATAGTGCATCTAGGACAGTGAGTTATACAGGAAGCGGTGAAATGGCGTTTCATTGCATTGCATCTCCAGGGAACAGGGGAAGGAGCTGCTAGCCGACATACACGGCGGGGAATGCGGGCACCAATTGTCGTCACAAATCCTCGTCTGCAAGGCATTCCACGGCGGATTCTACTGGCCTACGGCGCTCAACGACGCAGATGAGCTGGTGAGGTCCTGGGAGGCCTGCCAATTCCACGCAAGCAAATCCATCGGCCAACTCAGGGCCTCTAGACCATTCCACTCTCGTGGCCATTCGCGGTCTGGGGACTCGACATCCTGGCCATGTTCCCTCGAACGCCTGGGGGCTACCGATACCTCTACGTTGCCATTGACAAGTTCACCAAGTGGGCGGAGGTGGAAGCCATCCGCACAATCCCAGCTGGCTCTGCAGTCAAGCTCATCAAGGGCCTCGTGAGCCGTTTTGGGCTCCCCAACCGCATCATCACCGATAATGGCGTGCAGTTCACCAGTAATCTCTTCAAAACGTACTGCACTAACCTTGGAACGCAGATTTGCTATGCTTCAGTGGCGCACCCCCAGAGCAATGGCCAAGCTAAACGCGCCAACACGAAGGTCCTGAGAGGCCTCAAGACCAGGACATTCAAGAAGAAGCTCGAATCCTGCGGTAGGGGCTGGCACGACGAGCTGCAGTCCATGCTATGGTCCATCTGCACCACCTCCACCAAGCCCACGGGCGAGACCCTGTTCTTCATCGTCTACGGAGCAGAAGAAGTCCTCCCTCATGAGGTCAAGCATCGCTCTGCACGGGTCCTGGCTTTTAATGAGACACAGCAGGACGCCATGCGGGGGATGGACCTCGTGCTGGGGGAGGAACGCCGCCGTGAAGTTGCACTATGGGCGGCAAGATACCAGCAGGCGCTGCGGTGGTACCACTGTCGCAACGTCTGCTCCAGGACGCTCGAGGTGGGTGACCTCGTCCTGAGGCGGGTGCTCTCCAGGGAAGGGCTGCATAAGCTCTCACCCATGTGGGAGGGCCGGTTCAAGTTCGTCCATGTCTCCAGGCCTGGCGCCGCGCTCTTGGAGTCACGGGACGGGGTACCCATCTAGAACGCCTGGAACATCCAGCACCTCCAGAAGTTCTACCCACGAAGAAAGGCCCAACGCCTATGAAGAAAGGCCCAACACATGTGAAGAAAGGCCTAGCGCATGTGAAGAAGGCCCAGTGCCTATGAAGGTCTCCACTTGTGACACTCTCGCTGTCAGGACCCCGACCCAATGCCACATCGATCGAGCATGTAACACCTCATATCACTTTGCGGCCTCACGCACGGTATTCCCACGGGTGTCGCCTTACCTTTGCCCGGGACCGTTTGCGCCTTTTGGCACACGTATATGATAGTGTCGCTAGCATCCATATGATAAGGAGCCCGGGCTGACATGGCTAGTCGTAAACCCAAAGTGGCACAGACTTACAGGGACATGCATCCATGACCCAGCATCGAACGTGTCGGTCATCAGCGAGTGAAACCAGGCTGTAGCACTGGGCTAGCAGAACTCCGGTGAACCGGGCTGTAGCGGGCTAACAGGACTCCGGTATTCATCGCGTGATATTTCCCCGAAGGGACAGACACAGGAACGAAGAAGGACACATGCCGGCCAGCCTAAGTGTTCCGGAGCAGTAGCAAGCTACCATGGCTCGGTGGAAACACTAGGAGACATTTCCCCGTAAGAGATGCTACTAAAGATAAACAACTAGATGGTCAGATCCCACACATACCAAGCATTTCAATAACATACACACAATATGCTCGATATGTGCAAATACAACATGGCATCACAACATGACTCTACGACTCAAGTACTTATTCAATAGGCTCCGAGCCGAAGGATGAACACATGGAGGCATACCTCACAGAGGTACGCAAGATGGAGAAGCAGTTCCTAGGCTTGGAGTTGCACCACGTGCCCCGGGGAACCAACAGGGGAGCCGACGACATCGCCAGAAGGGCATCCAAGCAACAGCCCCAAGATCCTGGCATCTTCAAGGAGAAGCTCTTCAAGCCGTCGGCGACACCATCGCTTTCAAGGATAGTGCAGCCTCGGGAGGAGCTCCCACAGCCACCTGCCACGAGAGCCCCAGTCTGTGGCCTGACTTCGGGAGCGCGTCTACTCTTGGCGCTCGAGCCTTAGGAGGGATGTTGGACCAAGGAATTCAAGGAATACCAGACGCAAGGGACGCTGCCGGAGAAGGAGGAAGACGCGGAGCGTGTGGCCCGGCAAGCCACGGCATAGTGCATCTAGGACGGTGAGTTATACAGGAAGCGGTGAAATGACGTTTCATTGCATTGCATCTCCAGGGAACAGGGGAAGGAGCTGCTAGCCGACATACACGGCGGGGAATGCGGGCACCAATTGTCGTCACAAACCCTCGTCGGCAAGGCATTCCACGGCGGATTCTACTGGCCTACGGCGCTCAACGACGCAGATGAGCTGGTGAGGTCCTGGGAGGCCTGCCAATTCCACGCAAGCAAATCCATCGGCCAACTCAGGGCCTCTAGACCATTCCACTCTCGTGGCCATTCGCGGTCTGGGGACTCGACATCCTGGGCATGTTCCCTCGAGCGCCTGGGGGCTACCGATACCTCTACGTTGCCATTGACAAGTTCACCAAGTGGGCGGAGGTGGAAGCCATCCGCACAATCCCAGCTGGCTCTGCAGTCAAGTTCATCAAGGGCCTCGTGAGCCGTTTTGGGCTCCCCAACCGCATCATCACCGATAATGGCTTGCAGTTCACCAGTAATCTCTTCAAAACGTACTGCACTAACCTTGGAATGCAGATTTGCTATGCTTCAGTGGCGCACCCCCAGAGCAATGGCCAAGCTAAACGCGCCAACACGGAGGTCCTGAGAGGCCTCAAGACCAGGACATTCAAGAAGAAGCTCGAATCCTGCGGTAGGGGCTGGCACGACGAGCTGCAGTCCATGCTATGGTCCATCTGCACCACCTCCACCAAGCCCACGGGCGAGACCCTGTTCTTCATCGTCTACGAAGCAGAAGCAGTCCTCCCTCATGAGGTCAAGCATCGCTCTGCATGGGTCCTGGCTTTTAATGAGACGCAGCAGGACGCCATGCGGGGGATGGACCTCGTGCTGGGGGAGGAACGCCGCCGTGAAGTTGCACTATGGGCGGCAAGATACCAGCAGGCGCTGCGGTGGTACCACTGTCGCAACGTCCACTGCAGGACGCTCGAGGTGGGTGACCTCGTCCTGAGGCGGGTGCTCTCCAGGGAAGGGCTGCATAAGCTCTCACCCATGTGGGAGGGCCGGTTCAAGTTCGTCCATGTCTCCAGGCCTGGCGCCGCGCTCCTGGAGTCACGGGACGGGGTACCCATCTAGAACGCCTGGAACATCCAGCACCTCCAGAAGTTCTACCCACGAAGAAAGGCCCAACGCCTATGAAGAAAGGCCCAACACATGTGAAGAAAGGCCTAGCGCATGTGAAGAAGGCCCAGTGCCTATGAAGGTCTCCACTTGTGACACTCTCGCTGTCAGGACCCCGACCCAATGCCACATCGATCTAGCATGTAACACCTCATATCACTTTGCGGCCTCATGCACGGTATTCCCACGGGTGTCGCCTTACCTTTGCCCGGGACCGTTTGCGCCTTTTGGCACACGTATATGATAGTGTCGCTAGCATCCATATGATAAGGAGCCCGGGCTGACATGGCTAGTCGTAAACCCAAAGTGGCACAGACTTACAGGGACATGCATCCATGACCCAGCATCGAACGTGTCGGTCATCAGCGAGTGAAACCAGGCTGTAGCACTTGGCTAGCAGGACTCCGGTGAACCGGGCTGTAGCGGGCTAACAGGACTCCGGTATTCATCGCGTGACATTTCCCCGAAGGGACAGACACAGGAACGAAGAAGGACACATGCCGGCCAGCCTAAGTGTTCCGGAGCAGTAGCAAGCTACCATGGCTCGGTGGAAACACTAGGAGACATTTCCCCGTAAGAGAGGCTACTAAAGATAAACAACTAGATGGTCAGATCCCACACATACCAAGCATTTCAATAACATACACACAATATGCTCGATATGTGCAAATACAACATGGCATCACAACATGACTCTACGACTCAAGTACTTATTCAATAGGCTCCGAGGAGCGAGATATTACAAACATGGGTCTCATGACCCAACAATCAGAGCATACAAATCAAAGCACAAGCGGAAGCTATCATGTCTGGGTACAGACATCTATAACTGAAAAAGGCTGAGAAGCCTGACTATCTACCAGATCCTGCCGGGGCACAAGATCGTAGCTGAGCTATCAAGCTAAACGTCGAAGTCCACGCGGAACTACTAGCGAGACCGAAGTCTCTCTGCAAAAACATAAAATAGGCAAACGTGAGTACAAATGTACCCAGCAAGACTTACATCAGAACTAACTACAGATGCATCATTATCACAAAGGGATGGTGGGGTTTAACTGCAGCAAGCCAGCTTTGACTCGGTGGCTATCCTGAACTACGACTGCAAGTAACTCGTTCGAGGTGGCGCACACGAGTCCACATATTCACCATATCAATACACCACTATGGATCCGCTCCCGTCTCCCTACGAGAACGCCATCCATAGCACTCACGCTTATCTTGCGTATTTTAGAGTATCCACTTTCACTTGTCTATGAACTGATATAAGCAACCCAGAAGTCCTTTTCCGCGGACACGGCTATTCGAATAGATGATGATAACCCTGCAGGGGTGTACTTCTTCACACACGCTCTCACCACTTACCGCCATTTACACGACATGTACTCGGCAACCTTCAAGCGGAAGCCCAATGTGGGTGTCGGCCACGGCCTACCTAAACACTCATGTCTCTAGTCCAGGTTTATCGCCTATTCGGGGTCCATCCATGAGGAGATCCGGCCGAAGTTTCGCTCACAGCCCCAAACGATGTGAACAAGGTTCCCGAGACACCAAACGGGCGCCCGGTACACCGTGCCACGTGCCTACCGCATCACAGCCCACCCCTACGGTCAGCGCTGCCCACGTCCTCTAGCATACTACAAACACCAGAAACTACTTGCAACTCCTAGACAGAGGACAAGGGTGATCAAGAAGCCGAGAGGGTCCATTGGTTTCGGGCCCAATGCGTGGTAGTAGCTGAATCATGGATCACAAACACAGAACTCAGTTCCTGAGGACGGCTGCAATGAGACAACCCACCATGTACTCCTACATGGCCTCTCACCACTACCTTTACCAAATCGTGTTCACACGCTTAGCTCACACACCGTAGGACATGTTCACACACCTCTGATTCATCCCGGATGAATCAGACCTGACTCGACTCTAAGTAGTAGCAGGCATGACAAACAAGCATGAATGAGTAGGCACAACAGGGCTCAAACAACTCCTACTCATGCTAGTGGGTTTCATCTATTTACTGTGGCAATGACAGGTCATGCAAAGGATAAAGGGGTTCAGCTACCGCAGCAGGTAACAGATGAATCGTTGTTGTCCTAATGCAGTAAAAGAGAGCAGGAGCGAGAGAGTGGGATTCTATCGGAATGAACAAGGGGGTTTTGCTTGCCTGGCACTTCTGAAGATAACATTGAGTCTTCATCAGTGTCAACGATCACAACGTCGGAACATCGTCTACCGGGAGGGAACAGATACCGGCAACAAAGAAGAAATACAATCAATTCAATGCACAATATGATGCATGCTCATGACATGGCAATATGAATGTGTTTTGAGCTAATGCAACTAGCAACAGATTAAATGAAGTTGGTTTGAATACAAGATTCAAATTCAAACTCCATATGTGATTATTCAAATGCCATTTAATTGATTTGTGCTAAACAGCAGCTATAAGTTGTTCTAACATGCATGAAAATGGTACAGATGGATTCCTTGAATTTTTCTGATAATTTTTCATATATAATTTATTTAATTTGGAGTTACGGTTGAATTTCTATGATTTTTAGAAGTTTTTTACAATTTTCTGGAATTTCCTGAATAATATAAATCCAGAAATGAATTATGGCGTCAGCACCACGTCACTGTGACGTCAGCAGAGTCAACTGGGCTGGTCCAGGTCAAACCTGACGTGTGGGGGCCACACGTCAGTGACACAGGTTAGACAGGGGGGTTAGTTTAGTTTAATTAAAGATTAGGGGCACTAGGGCCCACATGTCAGTGGCTTTAGGGGGGGGTTAGTTAGTGCGTCATTAGCGCTAATGGTGGTGCCACGTCAGCATCGCCGGAGTAAGCACCGGCGACCACATCTCGCGGCGGAGGCTCGCCGGAGTTGCTCGGGCTCGCGCTACAGGCGGCAGTTTGCGACGCGGTTGGGTCCTACGAAGAGCTGGGGCTCGTGCGCATCCAGCGGCGGCAGTGAGAGGGCGCGAGGTGGTCCATAGCGGCGGCAGCGGCGAGCTGGGCGGCGGCCGGAGCTCGGGTGTCGACGGAATCGACGACACGGCGCGCGGGAGGACCAGCGGTTTGCACCTACATGATCTACGAGAGCTCACGAACCCAACGGAGGCACGCACGTGACCATTTGGTCACCGGAGCCTCGTCGGCGACGACCTCGTGCGGCGGCGGCATACGGGACTCGCGGTCATCGGCGTTGCAGCAAGAAATCGACCATGGGGAGAGGGGGAGATGACGGCGGGGCTCACAGGGATTCGAACGGCGCCGTCGTTGAGCTCGGGGAGGGACTGGGCGATGCAGACCGATGGGCGAAGTCCGGCGGCAGATGCGGCGGTGACGAGCTCGGAGGCATCGTCACAGGGTGTCCGGCGGTGCTTGGCTTGGTGGGGAGGTCGAGGATGTCGTGACGGAGCTCCTGGGCTGCTCAAGGGGACGAGGGAGGGGCCATGGCCGCGGTGGTTCTCGTCGGCGGCGGCGGGCGCGTTCGGTGAGGAGAACAGAGGAGGGGGAGAGTGTTCGGGGAAGAGAGAGGGAGCAGCGAGGGAGGAAGAGGAGCGAGGGGACACGAGGCGTCGTCGTGGCGTCGCTAGGGAGACCGGGGGAAGCAGGAGGTGGCCGGGGCATCGCCAGCGCTCGCCACCGAGCAGCTTCGGTGCGAGGGGAGGAAGACGACAGGAGAAGGGTGGGCTGGGCCGCGCTGGGCCGGTCCTGTTGGGCCACCAGGTGGGCTTCACAGGTAAGTCCAGGTGGTTCTGCTCTTTTTTTTATAATTCTGTTCTGTTTTATCTTTTCTATTTTCTGCAATTTG
>NC_041390.1:356977061-356985478 GCF_002162155.2 Triticum dicoccoides | reverse complement strand
GGAATAGAGAGGGAGCAGCGAGGGAGGAAGAGGAGCGAGGGGACACGAGGCGTCGTCGTGGCGTCTCTAGGGAGACCGGGGGAAGCAGGAGGTGGCCGAGCAGGGTGGAGGTGGCGCGCTCGGCGGCGTCGCGGTGTCCGTCCTCCTGACAGGGAGGAAGACGACAGGGGAGGGGGGGGGCGGCGGTGGGCTCGGCCGTTGGGGGAGCTGGGCCAGGTAAGTGGCGCCAGGTAGGTGGCCCAGGTGGCCTTCTCTCCCTTTCTATTTATTTCTGTTCTGTTTTGTTTTTCTTAATTTCGTTTTGCCACTGTTTTGAATTTAAAAATAATTCAAACAATGCCAAAAGCTCCTCTGAATATTTTTATTTGGCTAGATGGACTTTTCCAAAGCTCATAAAATATTTCAGGGGTATTTGAAATTATATTCTAATTATATGAATATAATTCAAATTCAAATAGCTAATGATTTAAATTCAAAGTCCCAAAAATAAATCCTCCTAAAATGTTCAATATTTTGGTTGGGACCAGAACCCTTGCCAAAAATTATCAAACATTTAAGAAGAGCATTTTGGAACAATGAATGAGATTTTTAGGGTTTTTGCCCCTCTTTTATTTAGGTTTTTGAGGCTTCCAATATTCCTCAATTCAAGTTTCAAAAATATAGACATGATGCACACATGAAGCTAGCCTAGAGCACTACCAGCAGCTAGGGATGTGACAACTCACCCCTACCAAACAAAAATCTCGTCCCGAGATTCAAGCGTATGGTAAGATGAAGGGGAAACGCAAACTAGTATAATCTTCACGATCCAGGTTGCACTTCAAATGAACGTTGATTCAATCATCATCTTTGTCTTGACGTCTAGCTTTGAGAACTCCAACTAGCATGACAGCAAGAGGAAAAGGACAACTCCGGAAGAATCGATCTTCTCGAAGATCAATCAACTTAGGATCAGCTCACAAGATGAGTCATAGCAACATCTCCTGAGCTAAGACACGAAGCATACATCTGAAGAAATGGAGTGAGACAGATGACGAGGACTCACTAAGTAGACAACAATTCCACACCTAAGAGGGTGGTGAACGGTTGTCAACGTAGCGAGGAGTTGAGTTGCCATGATACCACAACGAGACACCTTAGGGATGGTGACTCGTAGATATATCCCCTTAGGTGGCAAAAATAATTACTTTTGATTCCGAGATCATTGAAACTCTTTATACCAGCCTAAGGCAATTCTTGGGTGATCGTTTGGAGGGGTCGGTAGAATGGCATACTCGGACTTGGATGATGTGGATTACCTTGTTTAAGACAACGTAATGGATGAATTTGCTTATCACCGGAAATGGAAGAGACCCGTGGTAGAATGGCACATTGGCGGTGCAAGCTGGGAACAAAATGCAAATGCTGGGAATGATTCTGGTAGCTAGGGAAGAACCCAACAATAGAGAGTGAATTCACTATTTGAAAAGGTCATAGCATTGCCGAGGAAACTGAGAGGAATCCCAGTTAGTGCCGATGATAACACGTAGCGCTTGAGCGTGCTCTCAAGAACTTGAGCATTTCCATATTCATCAAGGTTTTACCAACATCCATGTCAAGGGTCCGGTAATACAACTTACTACCATGATGAATGGTGATGGAGGATGCAGATGCAAAGGAAGATACACCTTCTCAGATTTCACCTTAGCAAGGCCAAGGGGACGAAATCTGGATGATCGACCGAGAGACATTTAGCACTCCGCTTCTAATGTTCTCCTTGATGTGCTAGTGTAACCCATTCATAGATATGGTTTGATATCTAGAACATCAAGTAAAAGGTCGGACTTCGGGAACACAAAATCCATAAAGATCAACTACGGAGGTAAATCCTGCGAAATCCTTATGGGGATGTGGCCAATTTCTTCAATCAAGATACTACAATAATAGGTCTTCCGGCTGGGTGTGTTGGCCACGACATCCACTTTAACGGTTATCGAGGGACCAATATTATAGTTCTTGGGAAATGTTCCAACCATCATATCTGCCTGAGATTCAGACCTGGTTGGTGTCAGAATATTCCAGACTCATCGAGTCTAGGAAGAAAAATGAAAGTTTGCAACACAAATCGACGAGATGACGTTGCGAGATTCTCGGGAAATGAACTACGATAGCAAGCTCCAAAACATGAGCTGGTTCTGCTACAAACATGTGAACACGTTGTCCCAGACAAGCATGACCACATAGTAGTCTTATAATAAAACACTACCGAGTTCAGGAGGGGGAACCATCAACGAGGGTATCGAAGTCCTTACATAAGTCCGGATTAGCTCTTATGAAGAAACTCCTTCTCCTTGAACAAATCAATCAGTGGCTTGGTGTGCTAGGGATACATATAGATTGAAGGTTGCAAGTCTTCAAACCACAGCATTCTTCGCACGTGTGCATGACTGATTTGGAATGATTCCAGAGGAAGCAACATTGACTTTCTCGAGTCCACGGCGGCAACTTGCATCAAATGCACAAGAACTAGAGGAAGTCACTTCTTACATCCGAACATATGCTTCATGAGCTAGCATGAACAAATGCTCTCAAAAGTTTCCAACACTAGCTTAATGTTCAACAAAATCATGGAGGAGATAAGGATGTTGTTAATGGGCTCAACAACAATTCATCTAGATTTCCTTTTAAAAGGAATTCCATAGTTAAGTGAACAAGTGATAGCATTGATCAGACCCAAAAGATATAATGGTGTATGCTCGAGGGATCAACCACGAGTAAGATAACATTACGAATATCGTTGGTTCTGGTCTGATTGGATGATAGCCCATACTCAATCAAAGGTTTGGGTAAGATAATAGATCCAACAATTGTTCACAAGGACCAATTGATGAAGATATCATCTTTCTTCAACACACACACACACACACACAAAAAGATATCCCATAACATGAACTAAGTCGGACAAGCTTTTATCTTCCAACTCTCCAAGTTGTTGTTTGGCTTATCCAACTAGCTCAGGGTATCCAACACGGATTCTTGGAGAAGGGGTGGTTTACAGGAATAAACCAACTTGATCACGAACTCAACATAGCGGTCAGGTGACAACCTGGTAATACTTCTGAGAAGATATTCAGAAAATCACGAACCACCGGTATGTTACTAAGCTCAAGAACAATCTTGCTTTTCAGGGCAAGACGATAGGATCAATAGAGCAAGGATTTGAAATAATCCTAACTCATCGATCGAGGAGTGAACCAGGAGAATGGACTAGGTAGCACGATCAATCTTAGAATGATGATTCAATAACCAACACACTAAGAATGAAATTATTCTCCTTTAACTACCCAGCAACAAGGTTGCTAGGCACATTGATTTCACACATCACAATTCATTTGTCGGTATTCCGGTTGCATCAACACGAAGACCGAGGAATGACTAATGATGGCAAGAAGTATCACTGTACCAAGAGTTCATAGGACGGTGTGCAATCCCTATAACAATCCCGATATAAAGATGGTAATACTTCAAGGTAGAACAGACCAGAAGCTGGATTGGCATTTTGATCTGCGGAATACAATTTCTTTGACCCAATCCTAGATATGGATGAGATTCTGAAGTTTGTTTCTCCTATTCATTCTGAAATAGAATGGCTTGGCGGACCACAAGGGTAATAGGCATCGACGAACGAATGCACGCATACTCTTGACTATCAATTGATAGACGAAGGTCAGTAGACAACTAAAGAGGGACAACTCAAAGGAACACACGATTTTCTGAGTTGTGGATGCATGGTTTGGCATGTTGAACGAATTCAACATTTCTTCCAGATAACCCATGCAGAGAGGTAGGACTGGCAGAGTCACGATTTATGAATGGAGATCTCCTCAAGAGTACTCTAATTGTGATCTTTTGATCCAATAAACATCTGCCATAAGCGGTCCATAGTATTTGGAAGAAGGAAATACCACGGACCTCGAGGACTATCGCAAAGGTTACTAATATCCTAAAGGCACTAGCAATTACTATCAACATGAAGTAGGTAGAGTGAATCTCGGGTTCAAGAACCCAGGAACAGAATACCTATTACTAAGTAGCATCACGGGATGCTTTCGAGAATGATGGCCAGAATCATCACACTGGGAACACAAATCACGGCTAAATTACTAGATGATCCCCTAAGACACCTAGGGTCATAATAATATCTCCAACATATATGTCAAGGTAACGGAGTACCTCAACTCACTGATTAGTGTGGTTAATCTAACCCATGGGAACATTGAAACGGGAAGAAAGGATTTGCAAATGCATCAGACTACTTAGAAACCTGGGATGACTCGGACAGCATAACGGCTGTAAATGCTTAGAAAAGATTTGAGACATTCACAAAAATGGTGGCATAACCACTCAGAAGCACAATATCAAGGTTTCGAGATCAACAATTAACATACGGAAGTAGTAGGAACTGAACTGAGACTTAAATCCAACAATCTTATAAGTCCACTGATTAGTAACACGTGATCCTGATAGAAAGAAGAGATAGCCTAGTTCTTAATCCCCGCAGGAAAGATAAGATGACTCAGATCAGAAGGCATAAGATATAAGGAGTAAAAAGAGCCTTACGTTCCATCCCACAATCAATTCCCTCATATAACTAAAGAATTTATAGACTCAACATCGACCAGTTTGGCTTGGTAATCCTACAGGCAGTCAAGCTCTGATACCAACGCTGTCAGGACCCCGACCCAATGCCACATCGATCTAGCATGTAACACCTCATATCACTTTGCGGCCTCACGCACGGTATTCCCACGGGTGTCGCCTTACCTTTGCCCGGGACCGTTTGCGCCTTTTGGCACATGTATCTGATAGTGTCGCTAGCATCCATATGATAAGGAGCCCGGGCTGACATGGCTAGTCGTAAACCCAAAGTGGCACAGACTTACAGGGACAGGCATCCATGACCCAGCATCGAACGTGTCGGTCATCAGCGAGTGAAAACAGGCTGTAGCACTGCGCTAGCAGGACTCCGGTGAACCGGGCTGTAGCGGGCTAATAGGACTCCGGTATTCATCGCGTGACATTTCCCCGAAGGGACAGACACAGGAACGAAGAAGGACACATGCCGGCCAGCCTAAGTGTTCCGGAGCAGTAGCAAGCTACCATGGCTCGGTGGAAACACTAGGAGACATTTCCCCGTAAGAGAGGCTACTAAAGATAAACAACTAGATGGTCAGATCCCACACATACCAAGCATTTCAATAACATACACACAATATGCTCGATATGTGCAAATACAACATGGCATCACAACATGACTCTACGACTCAAGTACTTATTCAATAGGCTCCGAGGAGCGAGATATTACAAACATGGGTCTCATGACCCAACAATCAGAGCATACAAATCAAAGCACAAGCGGAAGCTATCATGTCTAGGTACAGACATCTATAACTGAAAAAGGCTGAGAAGCCTGACTATCTACCAGATCCTGCCGGGGCACAAGATCGTAGCTGAGGTATCAAGCTAAACGTCGAAGTCCACGCGGAACTACTAGCTAGACCGAAGTCTCTCTACAAAACATAAAATAGGCAAACGTGAGTACAAATGTACCCAGCAAGACTTACATCAGAACTAACTACAGATGCATCATTATCACAAAGGGATGGTGGGGTTTAACTGCAGCAAGCCAGCTTTGACTCGGTGGCTATCCTGAACTACGACTGCAAGTAACTCTTTTGAGGTGGCGCACACGAGTCCACATATTCACCATATCAATACACCACAATGGATCCGCTCCCGTCTCCCTACGAGAACGCCATCCATAGCACTCACGCTTATCTTGCGTATTCTAGAGTATCCACTTTCACTTGTCTATGAACTGATATAAGCAACCCAGAAGTCCTTTTCCGCGGACACGGCTATTCGAATAGATGATGATAACCCTGCAGGGGTGTACTTCTTCACACACGCTCTCACCACTTACCGCCGTTTACACGACATGTACTCGGCAACCTTCAAGCGGAAGCCCAACGTGGGTGTCGGCCACGGCCTACCTAAACACTCAAGTCTCTAGTCCAGGTTTATCGCCTATTCGGGTTCCATCCATGAGGAGATCCGGCCGAAGTTTCGCTCACAGCCCCAAATGATGTGAACAGGGTTCCTGAGACACCAAATGGGCGCCCGGTACACCGTGCCACATGCCTACCGCATCACAGCCCACCTCTACGGTCAGCGCTGCCCACGGCCTTCAGCATACTACAAACACCAGAAACTACTTGCAACTCCTGGACAGAGGAGAAGGGTGATCAAGAAGCCGAGAGGGTCCATTGGTTTCAGGCCCAATGCGTGGTAGTAGCTGAATCATGGATCACAAACACAGAACTTAGTTCCTGAGGACGGCTGCAATGAGACAACCCACCATGTACTCCTACATGGCCTCTCACCGCTACCTTTACCAAATCGTGTTCACACGCTTAGCTCACACACCGTAGGACATGTTCACACACCTCTGATTCATCCCGGATGAATCAGACCTGACTCGACTCTAAGCAGTAGCAAGCATGACAAACAAGCATGAATGAGTAGGCACAACAGGGCTCAAACAACTCCTACTCATGCTAGTGGGTTTCATCTATTTACTGTGGCAATGACAGGTCATGCAAAGGATAAAGGGGTTCAGCTACCGCAGCAGGTAACAGATGAATCGTTGTTGTCCTAATGCAGTAAAAGAGAGTAGGAGTGAGAGAGTGGGATTGTATCGGAATGAACAAGGGGGTTTTGCTTTCCTGGCACTTCTGAAGATAACATTGAGTCTTCATCAGTGTCAACGATCACAACGTCGGAACATCGTCTACCGGGAGGAAACAGATACCGGCAACAAAGAAGAAATACAATTAATTCAATGCACAATATGATGCATGCTCATGACATGGCAATATGAATGTGTTTTGAGCTAATGCAACTAGCAACAGATTAAATGAAGTTGGTTTGAATACAAGATTCAAATTCAAACTCCATATGTGATTATTCAAATGCCATTTAATTGATTTGTGCTAAACAGCAGCTATAAGTTGTTCTAACATGCATGAAAATGGTACAGATGGATTCCTTGAATTTTTCTGATAATTTTTCATATATAATTTATTTAATTTGGAGTTACGGTTGAATTTCTATGATTTTTAGAAGTTTTTTTACAATTTTCTGGAATTTCCTGAATAATATAAATCCAGAAATGAATTATGGCTTCAGCACCACGTCACTGTGACGTCAGCAGAGTCAACTGGGCTGGTCCAGGTCAAACCTGACGTTTGGGGGCCACACGTCAGTGACACAGGTTAGACAGGGGGGTTAGTTTAGTTTAATTAAAGATTAGGGGCACTAGGGCCCACATGTCAGTGGCTTTAGGGGGGGTTAGTTAGTGCATCATTAGCGCTAATGGTGGTGCCACGTCAGCATCGCCGGATTAAGCACCGGCGACCACATCTCGCGGCGGAGGCTCGCCGGAGTTGCTCGGGCTCGCGCTACAGGCGGCAGTTTGCGACGCGGTTGGGTCCTACGAAGAGCTGGGGCTCGTGCGCATCCAGCGGTGGCAGTGAGAGGGCGCGAGGTGGTCCATAGCGGCGGCAGCGGCGAGCTGGGCGGTGGCCGGAGCTCGGGTGTCGACGGAATCGACGACACGGCGCGCGGGAGGACCAGCGGTTTGCACCTACATGATCTACGAGAGCTCACAAACCCAACGGAGGCACGCACGTGACCATTTGGTCACCGGAGCCTCGTCGGCGACGACCTCGTGCGGCGGCGGCATACGGGACTCGCGGTCATCGGCGTTGCAGCAAGAAATCGACCATGGGGAGAGGGGGAGATGACGGCGGGGCTCACAGGGATTCGAACGGCGCCGTCGTTGAGCTCGGGGAGGGACTGGGCGATGCAGACCGATGGGCGAAGTCCGGCGGCAGATGCGGCGGTGACGAGCTCGGAGGCATCGTCACAGGGTGTCCGGCGGTGCTTGGCTTGGTGGGGAGGTCGAGGATGTCGTGACGGAGCTCCTGGGCTGCTCAAGGGGACGAGGGAGGGGCCATGGCCGCGGTGGTTCTCGTCGGCGGCGGCGGGCGCGTTCGGTGAGGAGAACAGAGGAGGGGGAGAGTGTTCGGGGAAGAGAGAGGGAGCAGCGAGGGAGGAAGAGGAGCGAGGGGACACGAGGCGTCGTCGTGGCGTCGCTAGGGAGACCGGGGGAAGCAGGAGGTGGCCGGGGCATCGCCAGCGCTCGCCACCGAGCAGCTTCGGTGCGAGGGGAGGAAGACGACAGGAGAAGGGTGGGCTGGGCCGCGCTGGGCCGGTCCTGTTGGGCCACCAGGTGGGCTTCACAGGTAAGTCCAGGTGGTTCTGCTCTTTTTTTTATAATTCTGTTCTGTTTTATCTTTTCTATTTTCTGCAATTTG
>NC_041390.1:356973418-356977051 GCF_002162155.2 Triticum dicoccoides | reverse complement strand
GGCGGCGGGCGCGTTCGGTGAGGAGAACAGAGGAGGGGGAGAGTGTTCGGGGAAGAGAGAGGGAGCAGTGAGGGAGGAAGAGGAGCGAGGGGACACGAGGCGTCGTCGTGGCATCGCTAGGGAGACCGGGGGAAGCAGGAGGTGGCCGAGCAGGGTGGAGGTGGCGCGCGCGGCGGCGTCGCGGTGTCCGTCCTCCTGGCAGGGAGGAAGACGACAGGGGAGGGGGGCGGCGGTGGGCTGGGCCGTTGGGGGAGCTGGGCCAGGTAAGTGGCGCCAGGTAGGTGGCCCAGGTGGCCTTCTCTCCCTTTCTATTTATTTCTGTTCTGTTTTGTTTTTCTTAATTTCGTTTTGCCACTGTTTTGAATTTAAAAATAATTCAAACAATGCCAAAAGCTCCTCTGAATATTTTTATTTGGCTAGATGGACTTTTCCAAAGCTCATAAAATATTTCAGGGGTATTTGAAATTATATTCTAATTATATGAATATAATTCAAATTCAAATAGCTAATGATTTAAATTCAAAGTCCCAAAAATAAATCCTCCTAAAATGTTCAATATTTTGGTTGGGACCAGAACCCTTGCCAAAAATTATCAAACATTTAAGAAGAGCATTTTGGAACAATGAATGAGATTTTTAGGGTTTTTGCCCCTCTTTTATTTAGGGTTTTGAGGCTTCCAATATTCCTCAATTCAAGTTTCAAAAATATAGACATGATGCACACATGAAGCTAGCCTAGAGCACTACCAGCAGCTAGGGATGTGACACTCACGTAATAATGAGTGGGGCTGTACACGCCCCGGAGTCTCAGGATTACCGCCCTTTGGCCTCGGGGGCTCCCTTCCACGTCTTAGTGGCAGCACTTAGCTCCGAGCTGGTGAGAAGACATGAAGACTAGACTAGGTGCTGGGCGTGGCTTTTCATTTGCTTTACGAAGTTGGCTCGCCCCTCTTTTAATTGGAATTTTCTTTCTAGTGTCTCTTGCTGGTGTCGTCCTATCGCTTTCTTCCTTCATTTCTTTGGTCAACCAGTACTCTCTCGCGCGTTCCTCGCGAGGGGGCTGGACAGGTACCCTCGTGAGCTTCCTTCTTCTGTTTTTGTGAGGCACCCTCGTTCGAGCCCGCAAGCTGGCGCACCTCTCTCAATCCGTGCCCCACGGGTACCGCGATACGAAGCGCTGGGCTATGGCCAGCGGCACCGGTGACCAGGGCTTGGATCTCCTGACAAATTTTTGTAGTTCCTCCTTACCAGGTACCGAGAAATGTGTGCCTCGCAAGGCGGAAACCGCTCCAAGCGCGTCAAGCTAAGTTTTTCTTACGTACCTATATGAAACATGAATGTCACAACGCGACGCAGGAATGGGCAAGCATGGCACAACAATTTGGAAATCATAGTTGTTGCGTGCCCCCGCAGGGCCCCATACTTGTCACTCTCAGTACAGGAAGGAAAAGAAGAATGAAATAAAAGCAGCATGTGCCCCTACAGCGATCCGCGAGGGCAGCATGTGCCCCTACAGCCAGACCCCTTCTCGCGCTCCACAGAGGCACGGCGACGAGACGACCCATTGCCACCTTCGAAGCGGGTGCGGCGGCTGGTCGTAACCACCGCTGCTGGAGCTGTCACATGAGGAAGAGCCGCCGTAGATGGACGAGACGTGGTCAGCCCCAAGGGCGGGTTCACCCTCATCCTCATCACCACCGTCGCCAAGGCCGAGCACCTCCTCTCTGTCGTTGACCTCAGGGCAGCACCCGGCGCGGCGACCATCTTCTCGAAACACCCTCGCGTAGAGGGTCGCGTCACCGTCATACTTGAAATGGAGGGTGCACCGCCTGGCTAGGCCGCGCACATGTGCAAACGTCTACCAGTCGCGGGCCAAAGCTATGTTGCCCATGACAGAGACCTCAACCGCGACCCAGGAAGCCCTGCTGCAGTAGCCGTCCGCCTGTAGCTAGAGCCCGCCTGGACCTGAGGCCGACAGCTTGTCGGCAAAGAAGCACGGGGGCTGAAGCCAGTTGTCGGCTGGGTTCTCCGACCAGACGATGAGTGGAAGCGCGGCCGGGGAGGCCACGCAACCACGGCACGTCTCCCTTCATCAACAGGACTACCATGACCGGAGCGACCCCTGCCACATGAAGCGGCACTTCCACGGCTGCGGGGGGCCACAGCGGGGTCGCGGTGTGCCTGCGGGGACGGCCGCGTCCACGCTTGGGCACCAGAGTGCCAGGCCCCTCGCGAGGGGCCTTCGCCTTCTCCGCGGCGGAGAACCTCTTTGACGGCGCCATTGGTGCCGCAACTTGCGATGGAGCAAAGGGGGAGAAGCGAGCGGAATGGGAAGAGATGGGCGACAGGGGCTCTGCCCCCTTCCCATTTATAGCAGGAGAAGGCCAACCAATGCCCCCCACGATCACAGGTAATGATGGTTTTTTCCTTGCATGCAGAAGGGACTCATCAAGTTGGGCAGTTGCCGAGGCAACATGGGCAAGCGGAGACGCCCACGACCAATCAACCGCCACGCGTCGACCAAGGCCGTAGGATATTGGGGCCCGTGGCGCTCCGCACTTGCCCTTTGGCTTCGCCTCGAAGCCAAGCCCAAGTGTGCCTTGGGCCCGGGGGCTACTATCGGCACTCTCGGAACGGGGGTCCTCAGACTTGCCTTCCTGCGGCCCACGGCGTGGCTC
This sequence comes from Triticum dicoccoides, assembly GCF_002162155.2. Taxonomy (NCBI): domain Eukaryota; kingdom Viridiplantae; phylum Streptophyta; class Magnoliopsida; order Poales; family Poaceae; genus Triticum; species Triticum dicoccoides. The sequence goes on along the minus strand of NC_041390.1, from coordinate 356,974,374 downwards.
TGCGAGCGGGCCCGTATGGCCCATCTTCACCAACAAAGCCTACAAGACTCTCGCCAGAGCCCCTCGTTCCGACAGAAGACCTCCTCGGGAGCTGCCTCACCAGGCTGGCTCGCGAGGGACGGAGAGATCAAGGCGAGGCAAACCTCACGAGGTTCTAGTGACATGAGCCATGACGACCAAGCCAGGTGGGTGCGAGGCTGGCTCTAGCGCGCACAGTGTCCTTGTTTCCACTTTGGTGCTAAGGAGGCAAGCGCAGACGAAGAGTACCGAGGCATCAAGTGAAGGTTTCCATATTGGTGCAACGAGACCAAGACCAGCAAGACGGCAAGACAGAGGTCACCGTGGAGCCCAAGACGGCGTCACCACCAGAGCCTTTGGCAAGCGAAGACTACTTTTGTCAGGAGAAGCTGTACTAGCTATCCCCTTTTGAATTGGCCGTTGTGGCATCCCTTCCCGCTCAATATTTGGGAAGAGGACCAAGGCCTCTATAAATAGGATTAGCCACCACAGTGGGCAGAGAGAGAGAGAGAGAGGGGGGGGAGGAAAGCCTCAGCCATCTCAACTTGGACTAGACCCAATCCATCCTCACAACCACAAGTTCGCCAAGCACAAGAGCACCTCTCCTCAGGAGGTTGTTCTTCCCCTTGTACTGTTGATCCTCAGCCCAAGAGGCAATCCACCACCTCCACACTAGAGTAGGTTATTACACCACAACGGTGGCCCGAACCAGTATAAATCTTGTGTCTCGTGTGTTGTGAGTTCATGTGCCTAGCCTAGAGATCACGAAGTGTTTGAGGGCGTGATCAGGGAGGGAGAGATCTTCGCGCGCACACCAGTGTTCGAACCTTCAGGGTTTTGCCGGAACCCGAAATCTGATAGGTGTGGATTTCCATTGATTAGCATCCAATCTTCATCATGTGGCATTTGCTCATCAAAGTTTACAGCAAGTATATAAA
>NC_041390.1:356862222-356973143 GCF_002162155.2 Triticum dicoccoides | reverse complement strand
GAGCAGCATAATCACTGAAAACAACATCACGCGGGACCAGCACATCCTCAGGAAATGATGCAAAAACAAGTGTCCTGACCAAATAAGTGTTAACTGTAGCTCTAATATTTTCAGTGTTTCGAAGATCTAAGGGAATGCCTAGCATCATAATCAGACCTTGACGAAAACACTGAGCACCTCGAAAACCCTCTCCCTCGTCATGCTTCATAAAACGAATGAACCGATCGTTTCCAAGATGCTGCAAAGGAAGTTGGAGAAGGGGAAAACTCACTGCTTTATCCCTAACTCGGAACAGTCCCACCGCATTAATCCAAGGCTGAACAGAATGAACCTGGTAACCATGGGCATCCATCCAGTCAGCAACTTCCTCGCGAGCAGCACCAATCTCATTCGCAACTGGCACATGCATCACCTCAGCAAGCATGTAATCTTCATGGCGACGTACAATGGGGACGTGCGACATCACATAGGTGCGCGGCCATCTTGCATCTCCAGCATCTATGATGTGGTGACCATCAGGGACATACTGCATTGGATCTAGAGGGAAGTTGGCCATGTCAGGAAGTGGCGATGATGGCTCTGGAGGTGAAGATGGAGTCGCCGGAGAGGAGCCCGGAGGAGTCGAGGGGCCAAGATGGTTGGAATTGGGCGAAGTGGACGGTGCAATCAAAGTAAGGGAGTCCAAGTTTGGTACATATCTTGTCAGGGAGATATTCCTAGCCCCTGTAGCTAGAACCTCAGAAACTAGAACGACAACGGGTTTTGGTTTGGAAACCAAACCCAAACGCTGAGCAAAATAGGTCCAGTCATGCCTCCTATGACCACCCTAGAACAACCCAAGCACTTTAAAGTTGACATGCACACAGAGGAAAAATGCCCTTTGTCGGTGTCAAAACCGGCGGATCTCGGGTAGGGGGTCCCGAACTGTACGTCTAAGGCGGATGGTAACAGGAGGCAGGGAACACGATGTTTTCCCCAGGTTCGGGCCCTCTTGATGGAGGTAAAACCCTACGTCCTTCTTGATTTATTCTTGATGATATGAGTATTACAAGAGTTGATCTACCACGAGATCGGAGAGGCTAAACCCTAGAAGCTAGCCTATGGTATGATTGTATGTTGTCCTACGGACTAAAACCATCCGGTTTATATAGACATCGGAAAGGTCTAGGGTTACACAAGGTCGGTTACAAAGGAGGAGATATACATATCCGTATTGCCTGGCTTGCCTTCCATGCCAAGTAGAGTCCCATCCGGACACGAGACGAAGTCTTCAATCTTGTATCTTCACAGTCTAACAGTCCGGCCAAAGGATATAGTCCGGCTGTCCGGAGACCCCCTATTACAGGACTCCCTCAGTAGCCCCTGAACCAGGCTTCAATGACGATGAGTCCGGTGCGCAGTATTGTCTTCGGCATTGCAAGGTGGGTTCCTCCTCCGAATACACCACGGAAGAATTTGAATACAAGGATAGTGTCCGACCCTGCAAAATAAGTTCCACATACCATCGTAGAGAGAATAACATTTCCAGAAATCTAATTTGCTGACTTGTTTTGGCAACACAACATTATGCCATGGCCTAGTGATTATTCGAACCGTTTCCTTTAACTAGCTCTGCACATAACGCGAGGCAGTTTCCTGACACGTCTTGTCAAAGCAGAGATCATGTCCCCCTTATTACGGGATTCTCATCAATACGGGCGTGGGTAACCCAACCGCGCCATCGATTACGACGCTTGGGGGATAAGCGAGTTTTACCAGGCTAGTGGGGGCACATAGTTTCGGCCGCCCTTATAAAGGGATAAGGTTTAACCTTTCTCTACCCACGCCTTCTTCATCCTTGCCTATCCATTCTTGCGCACTCGAGCCCCAATGCCCAAGTCCACATCTTTCTCCTCAACCTCCTCCAAACATGTCCGGAGCGGGAGGCAAGTGGATGGCTTCCTCCGTTACGGAGGAACACATCAAAAAGTTGGGCGGAGTCGGATACTTAGCCGCGAATATGGCGCATTGGCTGCCCGCTGCGGGGCAGATCGTCCCTACCCCAGAACCCCATGAGAGGGTAGTTTTCCTCCACAACTTCCTCCGCGGACTGGGGTTTCCCCTTCATTCATTCGTCTGCGGTCTCATGTTCTACTACGGGCTGGACTTCCATGATCTGGCCCTGAACTTCATCCTCAACATTTCGGCGTTCATCATCGTCTGTGAGGCTTTCTTCCGCATCCGCCCCAACTTCGGCCTATGACTAAAGACATTCAATATCAAGCCGAAGGTGGTGGGCGGCCAACAAGCAGAATGCGGCGGAGCCATGGTGGGCAAGATGCCCAACGTTATATGGCTTGAAGGCTCCTTCGTGGAGACCATAAAGGGGTGGCAGTCGGCGTGGTTCTACATCACCGAGCCGCGCGACACCAAATGGGTGGCTGCCCCCAAGTTTCGATCTGGATTCCCTACATGGCTCACTTCCTGGAAAGAGAAGGGCTTGTCGTGGGGTTCATCGGTGGAGCTGGATGGACTCCAGAAATGTCTCCGGAGTATGGAAAGCAAGAACCTCAACCTTGTCAACATAGTCCAGGTCATGCTCATCCGCCGAATCCTCCCGTGCCAACAACGGGACTTCAACTTGTGGTAGTTCGACCCGGCCCAGCACCAGACTCTGAGCGAGCTCTTCGATTCGACGCACAAGGATGTCTGGAGGGTGCTGTTCAAGGGCGCCGAGGTCCCTCCCTCTCTCGCCGAGGACTGCGGGCTAAGCCCAAAGCGCCTAGCGCGTTCAGTGTGTTCTATACATCCAGTAGGATATTTATTTCCCCTAGCTTAATCATGTGCGGAGTCTGAGCTCCATACCTTTGATAGGACTCGGTGGAGACGTCGGGGCAGATTAACTGTCTGGCCCCTCTGCCCGAAGACACTACGACGCTCTCCTGACGGAGATGCTGACTCCGGCTCCTTACAAGGTGCCGGAGAAGACCAAGAAGGCCAAGGGAACCCGAAAGAGTTCCCGGCGCCAGGTGATATCGGACTCATCGTCCGAGGACTCCTCGGCGCACTCCTCCCACGAAGACGAGGAGGAAGATGAAGACGCTCCCCCTCCAGTCGGGGGAGACAAGAAAAGGAAGGCCGCCCCAACTGGGGGAGCAGAAGGGTCCAAGAAGGGAAGGACTCTCCTTCCGGACAGTTCCACCACCGCCGCCGAAGGCAAAGACGAGTGGCTGGCCAGGGCCAAGCCCCTGGCGAAGTCGTAAGTATTCGGATACCAGAGTAGCTCATAGCATTCCTTTGTCGCACTGCTTCTCCTAGCGCCGTATCATGATTATGCAGACCGCCCTGAGCCCGTATGAAAGTATCCTCGTCGGACGGCTCCCTGGACTCGTCGGATATGGATAGCGATCCACTTCCGACCACCACCTCCCCTTGCCCTATGGACAACACCGAGGTATTGTCTCAAGAGGCACCGGGTCGAGGGGAGACAGTCCCGGAGGCGCCCCAAGGCGACCTTCCGGACTCCGGGAGCAGAGGGAACAAGGCCCCCGAGGGCTCCGAGTTCAGCCCTCAGCCGAACACCGCGCTGGAACCTCCAGTGGTTCCGAAATCGGGCGGGCGGCCTCCTTCCAAGAGGGGCAAGACGCCTGTGCCGGTGACCTCTGTCCATCCAGAGACACCGGACAATCTGCTGGGAGCGCTTCGCAGTGCTTCCATCGACGAGGAGCACCGCACTATTATGAGTGCGGTGGTCCAGAAGGTCCAGTCCGCCAAGAGCGGACTGACTGAAGCCTGTGCCAGCCTTCTAACAGGCTTTGAGGTAAGTTTTTGAAATATGGGGAAAAATGTTACCGCATAGATAGTAGCCCCTGATGCTCTGTTCAGTGTTCACAAAGAAAAGCCAAACAGAGGATCAAACAATATTGCAGGAGTCTAATGTAAGTATGTCAATATGCGTATGAAGGCCTCGCTGCTGGCATCTGCCGCACTGACTGCGGAGGTCGCCGCACTGAAGCAGGACCTTAAAGGGTCCAAGGATGAGCTCGGCCTTGCCAAGAGGCAGCTCGAGGAGAGCAAAGGTAAGTAGTACCTAGTCTATGGATATGTATAAAAAGAATGCAATTGCAAAATGACAGGATCATCGTAAATTTGCCAGGGGCCACGACCGAGGTGGCGACCCTGAAGCAAGCGCTATCCGAGGCAAAAAACAAGGCGGCCAAGGAGCGCACCGAGCGAAAAAGACATGAGGCACGGGTGGGCGAGGTGCAGCAAGAGCTCCATGCTCTCGTGACAAAGCACGAGGCGTTGGAGCTTGACTTGAAGACGCGAGAGTCTGAGCTTGTTGCGGCCCTCGACAGCGCAAAGAGTGCCAAGGCCGAAGCCCAAAAGGCCCTCCAGGAGATTGATGTGATGAAGAAGATAGCGGCAGGTAAGGCATTCTATATGCAAAGCAAGCATGTGAAAGTAAATTACTTGTTACTTACCCGAATCCGGAGCTCTCCAGGAGCATTCGTAGATTTGCCCCGCAGCATGTTGGATGCTGCAACGTTTTACCAGGCTGAGGAGGGAAGCTCAACGGAGAAGTTGTTCTGGGCCCAATATACTGGGACCGAACACCCGGTGCCTATGAGCGACCAGCTAATGCAGCTGGTCGAGCTCCACAAGGCGGCCGAACAGGCCATGAAGGGCTTTATAGTCCGGCTGTGGCCTGGCCACGCCCTTCCGAACAGCTACTTCGGCCTGGTGAGGCGGCTTGTGGATGCCTGCCCACGGCTGGAAGTCGTCAAGTGGTCCGTCTGCATCGAAGGTGCACGCCGGGCTTTCGCCCGTGTGCAGGTGCAATGGGCCAAGCTAGACGCCGTGAAGCTGATCAAGTAAGGGCTGCCGGAGGGCAAGGAGCATCGCCACCCCAAGATGTACTATGAGGGTGTCCTGAAGGGTGCCCATCTCGTAGCGGACGAGTGTACCAAAGATATAATAGTTGAGTAAACCTACTCGTGTAATCCTGTAGTTATGAAAACTTGTTCATATGCGCTATGCAACGCTTGTTTGAATTTAAAATACTGCCTTCTGTTCGGCTGTTTATCAAATCTGAGAGATGGCTAGTCGTCGGCTTCTGCCCCCACTCCACGAGTGCTGGGGTGTTCGGGATAAACCTGAGCACTCTTGTTCCCATTGTTGGGTCCTTCGAGGGAGGTGCTCAGCACAACGAACACGGCAATCGGACTATAATGCGTTATCACTCTCACTTAGCCATAGAATTCTATAATTTTAAATTTCGGCGAAGCCCCTAGTATTCGGAAGGTCGAATCTGCGGCGCGATACACGCCTTAAGCCAGACAGGGCTGACTCCTCGCTCTAAGCGGCATAAGTCTTTAAGGACTCGAAAACCTCTCGAACAGCGACCAGTCTCTCGCCTTATCATGACAGTCAGTTTTAGCTTTCTCTACGGAGGTGCTTAGCCCAGTAGAACCGGCGCACAATCGCAGTAGTTCTCCCAGTGCTACCTTAGCCGATATAGTGGAACGTAAGGTACCAAAACATGGGAGCCGGGCAAAACCAACTATTGACCCAAGACATGATTCGGAGCTGATGCATATAGTGTTATAAGTTCGGGGTGCCGCACTGTTGAAAGTGTCCGGACTTCTCACGCCGTGGGGTATGCTTAAGCCCCGAGCGTATTGGCCGTACCAGAGTGTACGGGTGCTGGATGTCATGAATAAACATATATATATATATATATATAAAGAATAATGCAATAATAGTCTTAATGCTATGCATTATTTATTCAAAAAGGTGCGTTAAAGCAGAATGATACATGCAGTGCAATAAGAAAAAAGTAGGACTATGTCCCCTCCATGGGCGAGCTGAAGAATAGTATTAAGGCAAGTATTACACTCGTTATCGTAATCCACCTGGGAGTTCCATGGTGTGACGTAGCTTTCTGCCTTCTTGGTTGCTGCATCATATGTTCGGCAATCATGTTGCCGGACCGGGTTTCCGGTGATTAAAGTCCTGAAAAGAAAAAAGTAACAAAACGGGAAGCCCCTAGTGCGGTTTAAGCCGCGTCTTGGGGCGTGTCGTACTCATGCCCCCCTCCCCGCTTGTGCCCATGGTATTTTTAATGCATAATTATGTACGCGTGGCACGAATTTCGCCGTTTGGCTTGGGCCGGGGTGGGGGCCGCATTGCTATGCGAGCTCGGAACGTGCCAGGCGGTCCTGTTGCTGATTACTCCGGGCGCACTTGAAGGTGTTTGGCTCCTTAAATGCCGAACTAGTGGATTGCCTTAAGAGGCTGCTTTGCGCTTCCGCTGCGAGGGCCGGAGTGTGCTGCTCCGTTCGGAGAGAGCGTTCTGTGTTTCTGTTAACTGTAATGACCCCCTGAGGTCCTGGCATCTTGAGCTTGAGGTATGCATAATGCGGTACCGCATTGAATCTCGCAAATGTGGTTCGCCCGAGCAGTGCATGATAAACCACTGCGGAACGAGACTATATCGAAGATTAACTCTTCGCTTCGGAAGTTATCCTGGGATCCGAAGACCACTTCCAGTGTGACTGAGCCTATGCAATGGGCCTCTACACCTGGTATGACGCCTTTAAAGGTCATTTTTGTGGGTTTGATCCTTGAGGGGTCTATACCCATTTTGCGCATTATGTCCTGGTAAAGCAGGTTCAGGCTACTGCCGCTATCCATAAGGACTTGAGTGAGGTGAAATCCGTCAATGATTGGGTCTAGGACCAGCGCGGCTGAAGGAGTCCTGGATTAGGGGGTGTTCGGGTAGCCGGACTATACCTTCGGCCGAACTCCTGGACTATGAAGATACAAGATTGAAGACTTCATCCCATGTCCGGATGGGACTTTCCTTGGCGTGGAAGGCAAGCTTGGCGATGCGTATATTCAAGATCTCCTACCATTGTAACCGACTTTATGTAACCCTAACCCTATCCGGTGTCTATATAAACCGGAGGGTTGTAGTCTGTAGGCAATCAACTCCATACACAACAATCATACCATAGGCTAGCTTCTAGGGTTTAGCCTCCTTGATCTCGTGGTAGATCTACTCTTGTACTACCCATATCTTCAATATTAATCAAGCAGGAGTAGGGTATTACCTCCATCGAGAGGGCCCGAACCTGGGTAAAACAAAGTGTTCCCTGCCTCCTGTTACCATCCGTCCTTGATGCACAGTTCGGGACCCCCTACCCGAGATCCGCCGGTTTTGACACCGACATTGGCGAATCCGCCATGACGGATACTAGTGGGGTCACTACTAGGGAAAACCATATACACAGAATATTACCAGGAGCACTCTTCAAAATACGATGCTACTGCTATTTAGCAACAGCGCGTTCCGGGAAAACATGCTGCTGAATAGAAAATAGCAGTAGCGCGTCATCTCTAAACCGCAAGGTCATGCCGGATTTTTTGTGTTTTGCCGTCGAGTTATAATCTTTGAATTTTGAACATAGGAGATGTCTGATGACGATGGGATCCCGGAGTGTGTGTACTGCTACGATGACCGAGGTGTGTGCGACAGGTTTCCTCACCTGCAAAACGATAGGTTTTTCACCGTGAAGCTAGAAGAGACCTTCGATGTTTGTACGGTATGCAACGACAAGCATTTCATCATAATTAATATCATCACTTGTGCTTCTTTTGTTCAACGTGTAATTTATGGATTTTTTCAATTTGATTAGTATATCCCGTGCCATGCTGGACCATATGTATTGGAGAAGCTTGGTTTTGGTTTAGATGACTTTGAGAATGTGGAGACGAGGATGCTCACTTAAGAACTAAACATGGTTATGAGTTTCTGGTTAAGTTCTACAATGTGGTCGGTCGCTCCCATTTTGGTTGCTCTAATTGGGAAGCTCTCTGCAAGTCATATGGATTTGAGGAGGGAATGCGAATAAGATTTGATATTCGTCCTGAAGATTATGATGATGATGATAATATCAACATCTTGGTGGATGTGGATATGCCTCCAGTTTTGCCTAGATGTGAGTTTGCCAAACTAATTTGTTAAGTTCAGCAATTTATGTTGTTAATTTAAAACTATTTGGTGTTCGTCCGTACTAAACTTATTTATTTATAATTTTCAGCTTATTTCTTATCTTCAAGAAATACTCGGAAGGTAGTAGACAACACATACTATAGCTATGACTCCAAGCTTAATTGTGAGGAGAAAGGTTATCTTGTCTCATTCATAGAAGATGTTGAGGCCTTAAAAAACAGTCACTCTATCAGCCCAAATTATACTAGATACGTGCCACTAGTCCATACATTGCTTGATGATAACTTCACTGCCAAAAACTTGGTAAGATTTTGTTAATGATGGTAACTTCATTGCATACATTATTCTTAAGTAAACCATTGCTAACTATATATGTTACTATTCCATTTTTGAATAGAGGCTCCCGATGCAGGTTGCGCCTGATATGCTATTTACCGAAGGTGATATGCATATGGTTAGCTTACGACCAACTCCTTCGGAGGCTTACCATGCTACATACTCGATTTCTTCAAATGATGGAAGGCTCAAAATCAAAGAATGGAGCAAAGTGATGAATGCGCACATGCAAATAATTGGAGACAAAATGAATGTGCGCAAGCCACAAGTTGGAGATAGGTTTATGTCCATTCTCCATTATGGTGAAGGACCGGTTTATCTGTTTTATGGTATTTTAGGTAGGAGAGAGGAGTAGGTTAGCTTATATATGACTACAATGTCTTAGACTTGATGGTGATGCTGAGTAGGAGTGGTGATTATGATTACTATGATGATGATGAGGAGGAGTTGTTATTATAACTAGTGACGAAGTTGTTATATGACATTGGATGAAAATGATGATTATGAGGAGTTATGTGACAATGATGTATTATTATGATAAGTTGTTAATGATATTATGATGATGATGATAAGTTATTATGTCATTGGGTGAAAGAACCGCCGATTAGTTTCAAATGGATGGGTCCAAAGTGACCATTGGTTAGTTTGGATCCATGCACTTGAAACTAATCCAAGGTTCTTTCACCTAGTGATTTAATAACTCGTTATGATATAAAAACAATCTCTAAATTGCTACTGTATGAAAAGTTGTATACAGGTATGTGAATACGACCTAAAATTCAAGAGAAATGGAATAGGGAATGATATTAGTAGCGATTGTTTTTGAAAGTGCTACTAGTAATTAGCAGTAGCGCTTGACTAGGCAAGCGCTACTACTATGTAGATATAGAAGTAGCGAGTGCCTAGGCGCTACTGCTAAGCATTAGCTGTAGCACCTTATCAGTACCGCGCCTACCCGCGCTACTGATAGGCCAAAAACCGGCGCTACTGCTAGGCTTTTCCCTAGTAGTGGGTGGTCCCTGCGATCGAAGGTGATCGGACAGGAGGAGCATGGGTTGAACTTTGGGGCGACTGGCTCCAACGCATATATGTCCCTGAGCACACACTTCCGCTCCCTCTTGGGGATGTGGGTTGCGTATATGATGTTAATCGTCCACACTTGTGGGGGGAACCTCTTCTGTCCTCCGGTGTTCGGCTGCCGGGGCTCTTCCTCGTCATCGCTATGTGACCCCTTATCTTTGTTTTCGGCATTTAACTTGCCGGCCTGCTTGAATACCCAACAATCCCTATTGGTGTGGTTGGCTGGCTTGTCGGGGGTGCCGTGTATTTGACACGAGCTATCGAGTATGCGGTCTAAACTGGACGGGCCCGGGGTGCTTCTTTTAAATGGCTTTTTTCGCTAACCGGGTTTAGAGCCTTTGAATCCCGCATTGACTGCTGTATCCTCGGTATTGTCGCTGTTAATGCGGTGTTTATGTTTGTTGCGATGTGACCTACCATTGCCGTCCTTGGTATCCGAAGTACCACGGTTCTTTGATATGTTATTACTGCGAGCCAGCCAGCTGTCTTCTCCCGCACAAAAGCGGGTCATGACTGTCGTGAGGGCTGCCATAGATTTTGGCTTTTCTTGTCCAAGGTGCCGGGCAAGCCACTCATCGCGGATGTTATGCTTGAAAGCTGCTAGGGCCTCTGCATCCGAACAGTCGACAATTTGATTTTTCTTAGTTAGGAACACTATCCAGAATTGCATGGACGATTCCTCTAGTTGTTGAATTACGTGGCTCAAGTCATCGGCGTCTAGTGGTCGCACATAAGTGCCCTGAAAGTTGTCGAGGAATGCGGCTTCTAGATCTTCCCAACAGCCAATGGACTCCGCTGGCAAGCCATTGAGCCAATGCCGAGCTAGTCCTTTAAGTTTCAGTGGGAGGTCTTTGATTGCGTGTTGGTCATCACCGCAGGCCATGTGGATGTGTAGGAGGAAATCCTCGATCCATACCGCAGGATCTGTCGTGCCGTCGTGTCACATCCCTAGCTTCTAGCAATGCACTAGGCTAGCTTCATGTGTGCATCATGTTTCATTCAAATGAATATGAAATGGGGATGACAGAAAACCCCCAGCACCCCCTTAATCCAACTAGGGTTTACTAAAATCTTTTTCAATGAACCCAAAATGCCCTTCTAAAATGTTCATCATCTTTGCCTTGGTCTAGAACCTCTAACAAAAATGGTGCACAAATTTCTAGGTCATCCAAAGGTCACTGGATTAAATCATATGTTATTTGAATTTGGGCATTTAAATGCTAGTAAATATTTTAAATTCCCAAGTAATCCTAAACTGAAATGTTCCATGTTGGATATATTCTATACAGTGGGCATGTGCAGTTTGGTGATTTTTGAAAGGGTCTAGGTACTTTTAGAAAAGCCACAAAGACTGCAGAAAAATAGAAAACTGAGACAAAAAGCGGAGAGAGAGAGAGAGAGAAAAACCTACCTGGCCCAGCTTTCTGCACCTGTTGCAGCCCAGGCTTCTGCTTGAAGGTTGCCAAGATACACGATGTGTACATGGTGGTATGTGGCTAGAGCGTGTGTGAAGAAGTACACCCCTGCAGGGTTATAAATAATCTATTCGAATAGCCGTGTCCGCGGTAAAGGACTTCCGGGTTGCCTATAACAGTTCATAGACAAGTGAAAGTGGATACTCTAAAATGCGCAAGATAAGCGTGAGTGCTATGGATGGTGTTCTCGTAGGAAAACGGGAGCGGATCCATAGTGGTGTATTGATATGGTGAATATGTGGACTCGTGAGCGCCACCTCAAAAGAGTTGCTTGAGTCGTAGAGTTATGTTGTGATGCCATGTTGTATTTACACATATCGAGCATATTGTGTGTATGATTGAAATGCTTGGTATGTGTGGGATCCGACAATCTAGTTGTCTATCCTTGGCAGCTGCTCTTATGGGGAAATGTAGTCTAGTGCTTCCATGATCCATAGTAGTCCGCTACAGCCCGGTTCACCGAAGTCCTGCTAGCCCAGCACTACTGCTCAGGACACTTGACTGGCCGGCATGTGTTTCACTTTGTTCCTATGTCTGTCCCTTTGGGGAAATGTCATGCGATGACATCCGGAGTCCTTCCTAGCCTGCTACAGCCCAGGTTCCCCGGAGTCCTATTAGCCCAGTGCTACAGCCCAGATTTACACGCTGTTGACCGACATGCTCGATGTGATTCATGTATGCCTGTACCCATAGGTCTGTGCCGCTTTGGGTTCACGACTAGCCATGTCGGGCCGTGTTCTCTGTCATATGGATGCTAGCGACACTATCATATACATGAGCCAAAAGGCGCAAATGGTCCTGGGCCATGGTAAGGCGACACCCGTGGGAATACCGTGCGTGAGGCCGCAAAGTGATATGAGGTGTTACCGACTAGATCGATGTGACTTGGAATCGAGGTCCTAACAGCATTGGAATCAGAGCCTGACTGCCTGTAGGATTGCCAAGCCAAACTGGTCGAAGTTGTGTCTAGAAATGCTTTAGTTATGTAAGGGAATTGATCGTGGAAGGGAACGTAAGACTCTTTTTACTCCTTTACCTTATGCCCTTCTGATCTGAGTCAACCTCTTCTTTTCTACGGGGATTAAGAACTAGGCTTCTCGTCTTTCTATCAGGATCACGTGTTACTAATCCGTAGACTCGTAGGATTGATGGACTCAAGCTCGAGTTCGGTTCCTACTACTTCTGTGTGTTTACTGTTCATCTCATAACTTTGATATTGTGATATTAAGTGGTTATGCCACCATTTTGCAGGATGTCTCAAATAATTTTGAGCATTTACAGCCGTTATGCTGTCCGAGTCATTGCAGGCTTCTAAATAGTCTGATGCATTTGCAAATCTCTTCTTTTTGTTCCCAATGTTCCTTTGGGCCAGTTCAACCACACCAATTCGTGAGTTGAGGTACTCTATTGCCTCGACATATATGTTGGAGCTATTATTATGACCCTAGGTGTTTTAGGGAGTCACCTAGTAATCTAGCCATGTTTTGTGTTCCGGTGTGATGATTCTAGCCACCATTCTCGGAAGCATCCCGTGACGCCATTTAGTAGTAGGTATTCCATTCCTGGGTTCTTGAACCCGAGATTCACCCTACTTACCTCATGTTGATAGTGTTTGCTCATTCCTTTAGGATATTAGTAACCTTGAGACAGTCCTCGAGGTCTGTGGTATTTTTTCTTCCAAATACCATGAACCATTAAGGCAGAAGTTCTTTGAACCAAAATATCACAATCAGAGTACTCTTGAGGAGTTCTCCATTCATAATTGTGATTCTGCAAGTTCTACCTTTCTGCATGGGTTATCTGGGAGAAACCTGTTGAACTTGGTTCGACATATTAATCTATGCATCCACAACTCAGAAAGATATATGTCCTCTTGAGTTGTCCCTCTTCATTTGTATTCTGACCATCGCCTATCAATTGATAGTCAGGAGTAATTGTGCATCTGTGTTATCAATGCTTATTATTCTCGTGGTCCATCAAGCCATTCTATCTCAGAATGACTAGGAGAAACAAACTCCAGTACCTCATCCATATCCAGGATTGGGTCAAAATAGTTGTGCTCCGCAGATCAAAATGCCAATCCAGTTTTTGATTCTGTTCTACCCTAAAGTATTACCGTCTTATGTCAAGAATGTCATGAGAATTGCACAACCTCTCATGAATTCTTGATATAGTGATACTCCTCGCCATCATTGTTCATTCCTCGGTTCCTGTGTTATCCTAACTGGAATGCCGACAAGTGAATCGTGATGTGTGAAATCAATACTCCTAGCAACTTCATTGCTTGGTAGTTAAAGGACAATATTCTCATTCTTAGCGTGTTGGTTACTAAACCATCGTTCTGAGATTGATTGTGCTACCTAGTCCATATTTCGGGTGCAGTCCTCGATCAATGAGTTAGGGTTGTATCAACCCCTTGCTTATTCGATCACATCTCCTTGCCCTAAAAAGCAAGATTGTTCTCAGGCTTAGTAACATATCGGTGGTTCGTGATTTTCTAAATATCTTCTTGAAAGTATCACCAGGATGTCACCTGACCTCTATGATGAGCTCGTGATCAAGTTGGTTTCTTGTAGCCACCCTTTTCTCCGAAATCTGTGTCAGATACCCTGAGCTAGTTGGTTAAGCTAAACAACAACTTGGAGAGTTGGAAGATAAAAGCTTGTCCGACTTAGTTCATTTTAAGGGATATCTTGTATGTGTCTTGTAGAAATATGATTTCTTCATCAATTGGTTCTCGTGATCAGTTGTTGAACCTATCGTCTTGCCCAAACCTTGATTTGAGTGTGGGCCATCGTCAAATCCAGTTAGAACTAACGATATTCGTAATGTTGTCTTACTCGTGGTGGATCCCTTGAGCATACACCATTACATCTTTTGGTCTGACCAATGCTATCACCGTGTTCACATGATGGTGGAGGTCCAGTGATATGGAAATTCCGATGAGTTGCTGCTGAGCCCATCAGCAGCATTTTGTCTCCTCCATGATTTGTGTTGAACATCCAGCTAGTGTTGAAAACTTGTGTAAGCATTTTCTTCATGCCCCGTTCATGTAGAATATGTTTGGATGGAAGTAGTGACCTCCTCTAAGTTCACGTGCAATCGATGCAAGTTGACGCCGTGAGTTCGAGAAAGGTTGTTTTTGTTTCCTCTGGTACCATCCCAAGTCAGTCATGCATGTGCGAAGTATGCTATGGTTTGACAGGCTCGCTACCTCCATTCCATTTGTATCTCCTAGTACACCAAGCTACTGACTGATTTGTTCCAGGAGAAGAAGTTCCTTCTTAAGAGCATGCCTTATGCAAGGACTTCGATATCCTCGTTGATGGTTCCCCACCGAACTCGGTAGTGTTTTATTATAAGACTTCTACGTGGTCATGCTTGTCCGGGACAGTGTGTTCACATGTGTGTAGCAGAACCAGCTCATGTTTTGGAGCTTGCTATCGTAGTTCATTTCCCGAGAATCTCGCGATGTCATCTCGTCTATTTGTGTTGCAAACTTTCTTTTCAGACATGTTGAGTCTGAAGTATCATGTCACCAATCGGATCTGAATCTCAGGCAGATATGATGGTTGGAACATTCCCAACATTTACATTTTGTTCCCGGCTTGCACCCCATCGTGCCAATTTTCCATGGGCTGCCCTTCTCAGCAGTTGATGTCCAAGATCATCTTCCAACATGGACCTACCATGGATCCCATCCATTTCCGATGATAAGCAAAATCATCCCTTGCATTGTCTTCAACAAGGTAGTCCACATCATCCATTCTAGTCTGGGTATGCCATCCCTTCATATTCTGCCAAACGATTGTTGTGATTTGCCTTACGCAGGTATAAAGAGTTTTGATGATCTCTGAATCAAAAGTAATTCTTTTTGCCACTTAAGGGAATATTTTTGTGAGTCACCTTCCTCCAAGATGTCTCGTTGTGGTATCATGGCAACTCAACTCCTCGCTACGTTGACAACCATTCACCACCTTTTTTAAGTGTGGAATTGTGTCTACGTAGTGAACCTTGGTCATCTATTACACTCCATCCCTCTGGATGTATGTTTCATGTCTCAGCTCAAGAAATGTTCAATGTCTCATTCCGTGAGTTGATCGTCGGTTGTCCGATCTTCGAGAAGATCGATCCTTCTGGAGTTTTCCCTTTCCTCTCATTGTCATGATAGCTGGAGTTCTCAAAGAAAGACGTTGAGACAAAGATGGTGATCGAATCAACGTTCTTATGAGATGCAACCTGGATGGTGAAGATTGTGTTAGTTTGCGGTCCCCCTTCATCTTACCCTACGCTTGAATCTCGGGACGAGATTCTTGTTTAGTGGGGGTGAGTTGTCACATCCCTAGCTTCTGGCAATGCACTAGGCTAGCTTCATGTGTGCATCATGTTTAATTCAAATGAATATGAAATGGGGATGACAGAAAACCCCCAGCACCCCCTTAATACAACTAGGGTTTACTAAAATCTTTTTCAATGAACCCAAAATGCCCTTCTAAAATGTTCATCATCTTTGCCTTGGTCTAGAACCTCTGACAAAAATGGTGCACAAATTTCTAGGTCATCCAAAGGTCACTGGATTAAATCATATGTTATTTGAATTTGGGCATTTAAATGCTAGTAAATATTTTAAATGCCCAAGTGATCCTAAACTGAAATGTTCCATGTTGGATATATTCTATACAGTGGGCATGTGCAGTTTGGTGTTTTTTGAAAGGGTCTAGGTATTTTTAGAAAAGCCACAAAGACTGCAGAAAAATAGAAAACTGAGACAAAAAGCGGAGAGAGAGAGAGAGAGAAAAAAAACCTACCTGGCCCAGCTTTCTGCACCTGTTGCAGCCCACCTAGCGACCCAGCTGGACAACCCAGCCCACCAGCGCCTCCCTGTCGCCTTCCTCCTCGCGCCAGTAGGCGAGGGCGTGTGGCCACCGCGCGCCGGCACGCGCCCGAGCCACCTCCTGCTTCCGCCGCTTCTGGAGCCACCCCGGAGTGCCACGCACTCCCCCTCGCCCCCCTCACCTCTCCTCTCTCCCCTGGACCCCAACCCCTCCTCTGTTTCCCTCTCGCGCACACCACCGAGCGGAGCTCGTCGCCACCATCGCCGTTCCCCATGGCCACCGCCTCCCCCTTGCCTCATTGACCTGTCCACGAGCCCCGCCACCCTTGCCTACGCCTTCTGCACCTATCCAAGCAACACCGGAAGCCCTGAATCACTGTCCCCGCCGTCTTCTTCAACCTCGGTCCGCCGAGATCTTCGTCGCCGCCCCGCTCAGCTCCGGCCTTCCCCGAGCCCGCTTTGACGCCTGCTGCGATCGACGTGAGCCCTGATCCATCCTCCCCCTCTCCATTACCTCTGCTGTGCACTGTACACACTGCACCGAGCTCACCCGCACCCGCCGCCGCCTGTGCTCACCGCCGGCGTGACTCCGGCCACGCAACGGCCTGGCCATCATGTCTACCTTGCTCGCCGCACCACGTAGAGCACATAGGTGCTAACCCCGCGCCACCACGCTCGTTGTAGCGACGACCCCGAGCTTATCCGAGCTCTGCCAGCCGCCAACGTCGTCGTCGGCAACGATTCCGGCCACCTCCGGACCAACAACCACCACCAATGGAAGCGGCGCACCCCCAGCTCCCCGTAGATGGCCTCCGCATTCCTTTTGGTCGCTGGAGTGAAAATCCCGCGCCCTCCGCCGCGTCTGCTGCCGCCGGCGGCTAAACGCCGGCACGTTAGCCCGAGTTGACCAAGGGGTTTGACCTCCCCTAGCTCAATGACAGGTGGGGCTGCCCTGCTAACTAACCAAGATTAGGATTAACTAAACCTAGCTAATTTAGTTTAGCTACTGACACGTGGGACCCACTGGTCAGTTTGACCTGGGCTGCCCCGTTGACCCGCTTATGTCATGCTGACGTAGTGCTGATGCATTAATGCATTTTCTAAAATTAGTTTATTTCTAAATAATTAGAAAATCCAGAAAATTGCCTAAATTTCTAAAAATCATTCCAATTGTCATATACAGTAACTCCAAATGAAATAATTTATATATGAAAAATTATCAGAAAAATATGAAGAAAATGTTTATGGCATTCTCATGCATGTTTGAACAACTTATAGACACTACATATGACAATTTGAATCAATGGTATTTGAAATGCCTCATGTGGAGTTCAAATTTGAATCTAGTGTTCAAACCAACTCCATTTAAATCGTTGCTAGCTACATTAGCTCAAATCACAACATATTGCCATGTCACATTCATGCATCATATTGTTGCATTGCATTGATTGTGTTTCCTCTTTGTTGCTAATATTTGTCCCCTCTCGATAGGCGTTGTTCCGACGATGTGTTCGATGACACCGATGAAGAGCTATATTATCTTCAGAAGTGCCAGGCAAGCAAAACCCCCTTGTTCATTCCGACACAATCCCACTCTCTCGCTCCTGCCCACTTTTACTGCATTAGGACAACAACGATTCATCTGTTACTTGTTGTGGTAGTTGAACCCCTTATCCTCTGCATGACCTGTCATTGGCACAATAAATAGATGAAACCCACTAGCATGAGTAGGAGTTGTTTGAGCACTAATGTGCCTACTCATTCATGCTTGTTTGTCATGCCTGCTACTTCTTAGAGTTGTGTCAGGTCTGATTCATCGAGAATGAATTGGAATGGTGATAAACATGTCCTACTGTGTGTGAGCTAAGTGTGTGAAAATGATTTGGTAAAGGTAGCGGTGAGAGGCCATGTAGGAGTACATGGTGGGTTGTCTCACTGAAACCATCCTCACGAACTTAATTTTGTGTTTGTGATCCATGAACAGCTATTACCACTCATTGGTATCCTTAATTGACCCTCTCGACTTATTAACTGCCCTAGTCCTCTATCCAGGAGTTGCAACTAGTTTCGGCTGTTCATAGGATATGTGTTGGCGGTCGTGCGTAGCGCTGACCCAAGGGGTGGGCTATGATGCGGTAGATACACCGTGGCACGGTGTACTGGGCGCCCGTTTGGTGTCTCGGGAACCCTGCACACATCGTTTGGGGCTGTGAGCGAAACTCCGGCCGGATCTCCTCGCGGATGGAACCCGAATAGGCGATAAACCTGGACTAGAGACTTGTGTGGTTAGTCAGGTCATGGCCGACTCCCTCGCCAGGCTTCTGCTTGAAGGTTGCCTAGATACACGATGTGTACATGGTTGTAAGTGGTGAGAGAGTGTGTGAAGAAGTACACCCCTGCAGGGTTATAAATGATCTATTCGAATAGCTGTGTCCGCGGTAAAGGACTTCTGGGTTGCCTATAACAGTTCATAGACAAGTGAAAGTGGATACTCTAAACTATGCAAGATAAGCGTGAGTGCTATGGATGGCGTTCTCGTAGGGAGACGGGAGCGGATCCATAGTGGTGTATTGATATGGTGAATATGTGGACTCATGTGCACCACCTCAAAAGAGTTGCTTCAGTCGTAGAGTTATGTTGTGATGCCATGTTGTATTTACACATATCGAGCATATTGTGTGTATGATTGAAATGCTTGGTATGTGTGGGATCCGACAATCTAGTTGTCTATCCTTGGCAGCCTCTCTTATGGGTAAATGTAGTCTAGTGCTTCCATGATCCATAGTAGTCCGCTACAGCCCGGTTCACCGGAGTCCTGCTAGCCCAGCACTACTGCTCAGGACACTTGACTGGCCGGCATGTGTTTCACTTCGTTCCTATGTATGTCCCTTCGGGGAAATGTCACGCGATGACATCCGGAGCTCTGCCTAGCCCGCTACAGCCCCGGTTTGCCGGAGTCATGTTAGCCCAGTGCTACAGCCCGGATTCACACGCTGTTGATCGACATGCTCGATGTGATTCATGTATGCCTGTCCCCATAGGTCTATGCCGCTTTGGGTTCATGACTACACATGTCGGCCCAGGTTCTCTGTCATATGGATGCTAGCGACACTATCATATACGTGAGCCAAAAGGCGCAAATGGTCCCGGGCCATGGTAAGGCGACACCCGTGGGAATACCTTGCATGAGGCCGCAAAGTGATATGAGGTGTTACCGGCTAGATCGATGTGACTTGGAATCGGGGTCCTGACACGTCGTATGATTCTATGTTTACGGGTTTGAAACCCTCTGGGATTTGATGATCCATTACTTCATCTGTGAAGCATAAGGGGTGTGCGGCACCTCTGTACTGGGCTATATTGCGACGCAGCTCCAATGAGTCTTGTCCGCTTTGTGCGGCCCGGCCGGATTTACTTTTACTGTATCTGGCATGACGTTTATCGTCTCGCATAGTGGCGCGCCCTTGTGATCCGTAGATCGATCTTGCATGTTTTTCTTTGTCCTCTAATACGTCTCGCAGGTCTGGCGTGTTTCCCCATGCCTTTTTATTTGAATGGCGTTGGGGTGCAGGCTGAGCTTTTGGCTGGAATGCGTCTCTATCGCGGCCACGAGGTGGCCGATCAGACGCGTCATATGCTTCTTCCTCCAGTCGGGGTAGCAACCTGCATTTTGGGTAAATCTTGGAGGGGCGTTCGAGTTTATATTCCTCGGCCGCGAGGACTTCAGTCCATCTGTTAGCTAGCAGATTTGTGATGAGCTTGAAGCTGCTGCTGCTTTTTCTTAAGGCTATTTGCCATGGCTATAAGCCGGTGCTTGAAGCGCTCCTATTCGACGGGATCCTCTACCACGACGGATTCGTCATCGTCGAGGCTTGCCTCGTCTTCGATGGGGGGCATGTAATTATTATCCTCCGCCTCTCCATCTGCCACTCTCTCTAGAGGGCTGGCCTCTCCATCCTCCTGTCCTAGATCGTGCTGGAGGGGATTGTTGCCATCTTCGGCACTATCCGGAGTGTTATTATCTCCTGTGCTGGTATCACCACTTTTTCTTTGGTGGGACTTAGAGCAGAGCCGCTGACATCGGCGCTTGGGTTGCTTCTTGGAGGGGTCATCCTCCGCTGTCTCATCGCCATTGCCTTCTTTGGGTGTGTCCACCATGTATATATCGTATGATGAGGTGGCTGTCCTGTGCCCTGTGGGCAGTGGTTCCTCTTCGTATCCCGCATCGTCGTCCATACCGTCGATGTCTTCGGAGTCTAAGTCGAGCATGTCAGTTAAGTCGTCGACAGTGGCTACAAAGTGGGTGTGGGTGGGCAATGAATTTCTTCGTCATCCGCATCCCAATCCTGCCGGACATAGTTCGGCCAGGATCCTCCTGACAAGGAGAGAGACCATAATGATTTCAGTATGTTGCCAAAGGGCGAGTGCTGAAAAATATCCGCGGAGGTAAACTGCATGATCGGCGCCCAATCGGATTCGCTAGGAATGTGTGCAGGCGGTTCGGAGTCCGTGGCCGGAGAAGGATCCGGCAGTCTGACAACACGGCTCTTGTGTAGGGTAAGGTCGATGTTCGGCTCGATTGCCGTTGAGGGTAAGGCCTCCGTGGCGGGGTCCATCCACCCGTCCATGGACGGCGCAACTGGCTCTGAATTGAGGGTCGGAGCAGCTGCTAGTGCGATCTCCTGAACACTGTCTGATCGTAGAGCTAAATTGTACTCATTGTGATTGTGTGACGCACAAGGCAGAGGCTCGAATCCGTCGAAGATCAAGTCTTCGCGGATATCGGCCATGTAGTTTAGGCTTCCAAACTTGACCTGGTGGCGAGGGGCGTAACTTTCGATCTGCTCCAGATGGCCAAGCGAGTTGGCCCGCAGTGCGAAGCCGCCGAACACAAAGATCTGTCTGGGGAGAAAAGTCTCACCCTGGACTGCATCGCTATCGATGATCGTAGGAGCCATCAAGCCTAACGGCGACGACACAGAGGAACTCTCAATGAAAGCACCAATGTCGGTGTCAAAACCGGCGGATCTCGGGTAGGGGTTCCCGAACTGTGCATCTAAGGCGGATGGTAACAGGAGGCAGGGAACATGATGTTTTACCCAGGTTCGGGCCCTCTTGATGGAGGTAAAACCCTACGTCCTGCTTGTTTTATTCTTGATGATATGAGTATTACAAGAGTTGATCTACCACGAGATCGGAGAGGCTAAACCCTAGAAGCTAGCCTATGGTATGATTGTATGTTGTCCTACGGACTAAAACCCTCCGGTTTATATAGACACCGGAAAGGTCGGTTACAAAGGAGGAGATATACATATCCGTATTGCCTAGCTTGCCTTCCACGCCAAGTAGAGTCCCATCCGGACACGAGACAAAGTCTTCAATCTTGTATCTTCATAGTCTAACAGTCCGGCCAAAGGATATAGTCCGGCTGTCCGGAGACCCCCTAATCCAGGACTCCCTCACCCTTGCTTAAAACATATCTGACACGTTACAATTTCATCTACCATATCATTAATCATTTGATCAAAAGAGGCTG
Source organism: Triticum dicoccoides (assembly GCF_002162155.2). Taxonomy (NCBI): domain Eukaryota; kingdom Viridiplantae; phylum Streptophyta; class Magnoliopsida; order Poales; family Poaceae; genus Triticum; species Triticum dicoccoides. The sequence goes on along the minus strand of NC_041390.1, from coordinate 356,951,886 downwards.
CTGCTTGAGAGGAGCTTGGCAGTGTTACCACAGAAGATGGGCCATCTAGGCCCAAGCAAGGATGATTTGAAGAGCCCGAACCCTCCCGAAGTAGTCGGCGCAATATCCGATGAAATACCCCCCATGGCGGTACGATGTTGGATCACCGATGTGCTCACCATGCCAAAGACGATCGGCGGCGAGGCTACAGTCCAATTAAGATAAACAGGCTGAGGCGGATGAATGACCACACTTTCCCTATCAGGGATCTCATAACCAGCACATTCAGCGGTAGCAATGGAATCAGCAGACGCATGAAATATATACCCTTTGCATGCTTCATAAGTTTGGAATGTAGCAAAAGATAATTTCTTCTGAACAGAGGATCCAGACTTAATGGTGGACTTAGCAGGAGGATTATGCATTGCAAGGAGACCTAAGGCTGCCCTGTGCTTGGAGGGGCTAACCAAAATCCATCCAGCATCCCACTCTTTCCTCCAAATTTGAAACTCATGATACCAAATCAGTCCCTCATTACCCCACAAATAAAAGTAACATTTGAATTGAGGGCATGAATAAGATCTAGTATCAACAATGTAGAAACCAACATCCTTGCATGAATCATTAAAGGTAGATACCTTGTCCGCAATATATGAAACTCATAGATCAATGGTTGGTCCTCCCAACACAGATTCAAGAGCTGCGGCCACAGAATCCTCGGTGAGCCTCAAATCATGCCTGCTGAATGAGACGAGCAAGGTGAAAGCATCTCTATCTCCCATAGGATGAATGGTGAGACTGGAAGCCTTTTAGATCTCATCTGCAAAAACTCTACCCTTGGAGAAATCAAAGCCAAGGGTAGATACAAATGAAGGATCCATCACAGAAGACATGAGAAGAGATATTGGAATGCCGAACAAGATGAATGGATTTGATCACCAAGTTATTGGTGAAATGTGGAGATCGCCGGTGGGCTATGGTTTAGGGGTGGGTGGGTGGGAGAGAGCGCCATGATGAGACATGACACATCAAGATTAGCTAGCCAACTATATTTGCCCGCGCAAAGGCGAGTCATAAGTGTCGTGAGGGCTGCCATGGACTTCGGTTTTTCTTGGCCGGGGTGTCGAGCGAGCCATTCGTCGCGGATGCCGTGCTTAAAGGCCGCTAGGGCTTCGGCATCCATATAGTCGACGATCTGGTTCTTTTTAGTTAGGAACCTAGTCCAGAATTTCCTGGCTAACTCTCTGGGCTGTTGAACTATGTGACTTATGTCATCGGCATCCGAAGGTCAGACGTATGTACATTGGAAGTTGTCGCGGAAGGCGTATTCCAAGTCCTCCCAGCTACCAGTGGAGTTTTCAGGCAGGCTGTTCAACCAGTGCCGAGCTGGTCCCTTCAGTTTTAGTGGGAGGTATTTGATTCCATGAAGATCATCACTGCGGGCCATATGAATATGGAGAAGAAAGTCCTCAATACATACCGCGGGATCTGTTGTTCCATCATATGACTCGACATTCACGGGTTTAAAGCCTTCTGGCAATTCGTGCTCCTTTACTTCATCAGTGAAGCAGAGGGGGTGTGCGGCACCTCTATATCGGGCCAAGTCGCGACGTAGCTCGGATGGAGTACGTCTGTAGTTTTCAGCCCTGACGTGGTTATGATTGTCACGTCCGGCTAGGTAGCTGTTGTCGCTCGTCGGGGCATGCCACCGTGATCCGTAGATCGATCTGGTCTGACCTGCTCTCTTCTCCAGGTCCTTCCGCAGGTCATATGTATATCCCCGAGCTAATGTGTCCCTACCTTTACGGCGAGGTAGTATAAGGTGGTAGTTTACGGTTAGGGTAACTTTTGGTTGGGCGTTCGAGAACATATTCCTCGGCTGCCAGGACATTAGCCCACCTATCGTTGAGTAGGTCTTGATTAGCTTGAAGCTGCTGCTTCTTCTTTTTCAGGCTCCTTGAAGTGGCAATTAGCCGACACTAAAAGCGCACATGCTCGAGAGGTTCCTCAGGCACGATAAAGTCTTCGTCGCTGAGGCTCACCTAATCCTCGAAGACTGGAAGATAATTACTGTCCTCCGAGTCTTCGTTTACAGCCTGTTCATCAGGGCTAACTTGCCCATCTTCCCGATCGTCCTGTTCAGGGGTTGGCTTGACGGGGTCCTCTTGGTCTTCGGCATCGTCCGGAGTATTGTTGTCTCTCGTGCCGGTATTGGTGTCTTTTCCATGGCGTGATTTAGAGCGGTGCCACTGACGTCGGCGCTTTGGCTATATCTCAGGAGGTTTATCCTCGGCAGGATCTTTATCGTTATCGCCGTTACCCTCTTTGAGTGTATCCACCATGTACACGTCATATGAATAGGTGGCCGTCCAGCTTCCGGTAAATGGCGGGCTTTGGGCCTGCTCTTCTCCGGCATCGTCGTCCATACCGTCGATGTCTTTGGAGCCGTAATCAAGCATGTCAGTTAAGTCCTCGACAGTGGCTATGAAGATAGTCCGTGGAGTACGGTGGGAAGGAAACTCCTTGGCCGAGCTCACACGATGTTGACTCCGAGGGTTCGAAGCCAGTGTCTGGAGTGGAGTCCGGCTTCATGATGGTTGCCAGCGACACTGCTTCCTCCGGCTCTCCCGTACTAGGCCTAGTAGCCGCAGATAGTCCGGCGGGCTCAGGAGTCCTGTCTTCGGACCTGGTGATGCGCTCCGGATCTAAGGCCAGAGCGGAGGTTGGGGTCGTGAACCCTTGGAAGATCAAGTCTCCTCGTATATCAGCGACATAGTCCAGATTTCCAAAACTAATATGGTGACCTGGGGCATAGCTGTCGATCTGCTCTAGATGGCCAAGCGAGTTAGCCCGCAGTCCAAAGCCGCTGAATACGAAGATCTGTCCGGGGAGAAAACCTTCCCCAGGGCGGCATTGTTGTAGATGACTAATGGAGCCATCGAAGCTTCTAATGACGACACAGCGGAACTCTCAATGAAAGCACCAATGTCAATGTCAGAACCGGCGGATCTCGGGTAGGGTGTCCCGAACTGTGCGTTTAGGGTCGATGCTAACAGGAGACAGGGAACACAATGTTACCCAGATTTGAGCCGTCTTGATGGAGGTAATACCCTACTTCCTGCTTGACTGATCTTGATGAATATGATGATTACAAGAGTTGATCTACCACGAGATCGTAATGACTAAACCCTAGATGTCTAGCTTGTATGACTGTGATCTTCTCTATGGACTAAACCCTCTGGTTTATATAGACACTGGAGGGGCCTAGGGTTGTACAAAGTCGGTTTATGGAGGAAGGAATCTTCATATCCTAAGTCCAAGCTTGCAAAGGAGAGTCCCATCCGGACACGGGAGGATGTATACTATCTTGTATCTTCATGACCCATTAGTCCGGCCCACGTCACATAGCCCGGACGCCCAAGGACACCTTAATCCAGGACCCCCTTAGCAGATGACACTGGAGCGGCCACCTCAGGCTGGCTCCCGAGGAGCAGAGATTTCTATGCAAGCCTCACCTCGGGATGTTCGGATGACGTGAGCCATGACGAGCAAGGCCAGGCGGGCGCTAGCGGGCGCAATGTACCAGCTTCCTCTTTGGTGCTAATGAGGCAAGCGCAGACACGGAGTCCCAAGGAATCAACCAAAGGTTTCCATTCCCTTGCAAGAAAACCAAGACCGCCAGGATGGCAGGACGGAGTTCATCATTGAGCCCACCACGACGTCACGACCAGAGGCTTTTGCAGGCGAAGACTACTTTTGTCAGGATAGCATGTACTAGCTGTCTTCCTTCGAATTTTTCCGTTGTAGGATCCCTTCCCGCCTTCATTTGGGAAGAGGACCAAGGCCCCTATAAATAGGACCTAGCCACCACCGTAGAGGGGATCGGGTCCATTCCGCCCTGACCAACTCACCAGCTCACTTGAGCTCAAGAACACTCCTCCTCCTGAGGTTGTTATCCCACTGTACTATTTCATCTTCAGCCCCTCGAGGCCAATCCACCACAAAGCAAGAGTAGGGTGTTACACCGCAAGGTGGCCCGAACGTGGGTAATTTGTCATGTCCCCTTTTCCTTTGAGTTCGTCGAGCTAGGCTGTGAGATTGGCGAGTAGGCAGACTTGGGAGGTTGAGTCCTTCGCACGCACCTGAGAGTTTGAACCTCTCAAGGGTCTGGGGAACCCGAAATCCGACATTTGGCACGCCAGGTTGGGGTCCATCAGAGCCTCTCTTCCGCCGGTCGATTTGCTACTGCTCCACCGCTTCCACGGCTGACGCTCGTCGACCTCGTGCTGAGCCCCGGGCTACTCTCGCGGCCCGCGTCTCTTAGACAGCACCGACGGGAGACGGCTACCCTCGCTGTCCCCCATCGCCAGTGGCGAACGCCGCCACCAGCCCCATGGGCGATGAAGAGCAGGCCTCGTTGCTGCATCCTTCCAGGCGGCGGGACGGGCACACCGTCACTCCGTCGCTGACTCCAGCTACTTCGTCTTCCCAAGCTCATCGTGGCCCAGCGAACACGCAGGCCGCGCTACTCATGGCACATGAGCTCTTGTGCTACCGCCCGGTCGATGACTCCTACAAGGACTGGCTCGACCGCATCGCCGATCTCGTCAGCGCCACCAGAGAATCTGCTGCACCATCTCGCTTGCTGCCTCAACCATCGCCTGATGCGGGTGGCGTAGCTCATGGAGCGCCTCCTCCACCTCCCAGGCAGGACACCATCATCGAGCCAAGGTAGGAGGCTCCACGACAAGATCTGCAGCGCAGAGCGCTCACACGCGATGAGGCGAGCTATCAGGTGGTGCAGCGGCCACAACAAAATGCGTCTGCGCTCCCAACACCACCACGCCAAGACCGCGCGCCACCCGCAGCAGCAGTGCACGGGTGTTAAGACCAGGCTCCACCTCCATGGCAGGCCCCGCGTCCATTTCTGGATGCCGCGCATTCAATCCAGAGACGCGCAGCGTCGTCTGGCCGGCGAAGTTCAAACCCGACCTGCGGCCATGGTACGTCGGTGTAGGATCGGAAGTATGTCTAGAGGGGGGGTGATTAGACTACTTGACCAAATAAAAATCTAGCCTTTTCCCAATTTTAGTTCTTGGCAGATTTTAGCTATCTTAGCACAAGTCAAGAAATCTCCACACAATTCAAGCAAGCATGCAAAAGAGTATATGAGCAGTGGAAAGTAAAGCATGCAACTTGCAAGAATGTAAAGGGAAGGGTTTGGAGGATTCAAACGCAATTGGAGACACGGATGTTTTTGTCATGGTTCCGATAGGTGGTGCTATCGTACATCCACATTGATGGAGACTTCAACCCACGGAGGGTAACGGTTGCGCGAGTCCACGGAGGGCTCCACCCACTTTGGGTCCACGAAGAAGCAACCTTGTCTATTCCATCAAGGCTGTCGCCCACGAAGGACTTGCCTCACTAGCGGTAGATCTTCACGAAGTAGGCGATCTCCTTGCCCTTACAAACTCCTTGGTTCAACTCCAGAATCTTGTCGGAGGCTCCCAAGTGACACCTAGCCAATCTAGGAGACACCACTCTCCAAGAAGTAACAAATGGTGTGTTGATGATGAACTACTTGCTCTTGTGCTTCAAATGATAGTCTCCCCAACACTCAACTCTCTCTCACAGGATTTGGATTTGGTGGAAAGAAGATTTGAGTGGAAAGCAACTTGGCGAAGGCTAGAGATCAAGATTCATATGGTTGGAATGGAATATCTTGACCTCAACACAAGTGTAGGTGGTTCTCTCTCAGAAAATGTGTATTGGAAGTGTAGGTATGTTCTGATGGATCTCTCCATGAATGAAGAGTGGGTGGAGGGGTATATATAGCCTCCACAGAATCTAACCGTTACACACAATTTTCCAAACTCGGTGGGACCGAATGGTTAAACTTGGTCGGACCGATTCAGCAAACGTAGTGAGCGATAGGATTTTCGGTGGGACTGAGATGCAACTCGGTAGGACCGATATGGTTAGGGTTAGGTCATAACGTAATCTCGGTGTGACCGATTACACAAACTCGGTGGGACCGATTTTGGTTATAAGATAACCAGAGAGTTGGTCAGGTAAACTCGGCAGGACCGATTCGCTCCTCTCGGTGAGACCGAAATGTTACAAAAGGGAAACAGAGAGTTTACATTGCAATCTCGGTGGGACCGATTGCTCATCTCGGTAAGACCGAAACGTTACGAAGGGAAACAGAGAGATTACAATCCAATCTCGGTGAGACCGAGATCCCTATCGGTGAAACCGAATTGCTAGGGTTTGTGGCAGTGGCTATGACATTTGAAACTCGCTGGCGCCGGATAGAAAGAATCGGTGGGGCCGAGTTTGACTTTTGGTTTTAGGTCATATGTGGATGTGGGAAGGTAGTAGAGGGTTTTGGAGCATATCACTAAGCATTTTGAGCAAGCAAGCCATTAAGCAACACCTCATCCCTCCTTGATAGTATTGGCTTTTCCTATAGACTCAATGTGATCTTGGATCACTAAAATATAAAATGTAGAGTCTTGAACTTGAAGCTTGAGCCAAACTTTTTGTCCTTGGAATTTTGAGGGATCCACTTTCCTCATCCGTGCCATGCCATTCATTGAGATTTTCCTGAAATATTAATCTGGGAATATTGTTAGCTCAATGAGCTATATGTTGTTAGGAATTACCAAAACCACCCAGGGATAGTTACACTTTCAATCTCCCCCTTTTTAGTAATTGATGACAACATATAGATCAAATCTTCGACAAATGATAATAAGAGTGAAAGATATTGTCACTTTGGGAAGTATGTGAAAAGCAAGAGCTCCCCCTAAATTTGTGCATATCTTAAGATTTGCTTTGGACTGAAAATGCACAATGAGTTAGGATCATGGGTTACTCTTCCATGTCACATACATCTTGGTGGAGCGCTCAAAATGATAAGAATTAAATACATGCACTCATCACCAAGCAACGTGAATGATCATATAAGGATAAGTAAGATAATATCATCTAACAAGCATAAGTGTAGCTTAGGATCAACCACATGACCATCAATGTCTCACAGATAATAGCGTAGTATCTGAAGCAATCAAAAGATAAACAAAGTTCAACCAAGAAGACAGGAGAGAACAAAAGCAAACTCTCTCTCTCTCAAACCCAATGATCTATACATTTTTCTCCCCCTTTGGCAACAAGTTACCAAAAAGTTCATAGAAAATGCATTGCACAAGAATGTCTCTCAGGCTTGGTCTTCAGGTGGTGGTGTCCGGAGAACTCCAAGGACAAAGACTTCAGTTGAAGTAGATGGAGCTGGTGGGGTAGGTGCTGGAGCTGGTGGGACTGAAGTTGTAGCTGGTGCAGATGAAGTGGCTCTAGTGTCCGGTACAGGCACTGCAGCAGATCTCTGAGATCGAGGCACTTTGGAAAATGCATCAGTGGTTGCCTTGCCCTTCCTCTCCTGCATGTCATCCTGTAGCTGCTCCACAGCAGACTGAATCTCAGTTACTTTGACATCTAAATCATAGAATTTTTGTTCCACGATTCTTTCCAGGATCTGCTGCTTTTGAGTTAGGGTGGCCAACTGAAAGTGCAACTATCCCTAGGTGGTTTTGGTAATTCATAACAACATATAGCTAATTGAGCTAATGCTATTCCAAGATGATTATTTCAGGAAAGCTCAATGATTGGCATGGCATGGATGTGAAAGTGGAACCCTCAAAATGCTAAGGACAAAGGATTGGCTCAAGCTCAAAAGCTCAAGACTCTTCATTTTATATTTTAGTAATCCAAGATCACATTGAGTCCATAGGAAAAGCCAATACTATCAAGGAGGGATGAGGTGTTGCTTAATGAGCCTCTTGCTTCATGTGCTTAGTGATATGCTCCAAAACCCTCAACTACTTTCCCATATCCACATATGACCTAAACCCTAAGCCAAACTCGGTCCTACCGATTCTTCCTATCCGGCACCACCGAGTTTCACTTGTCATTAGCCATTGCCAAACCCTAGCAATTCGGTTCTACCGATAAGGATCTCTGTCTCACCGAGATGGGGTTGCAAACTCTCTGTTTCCCTTTCGTAACTTTTCGGTCTTACCAAAAGAGCGAATCGGTCCCACCGAGATTGCAATGTAAACTCCGTGTTTCCCCTTTGTAACTTTTCGGTCTCACCGAGTTCCACTCGGTCTCACCGAAAGAGCAAATCGGTCCCACCGAGTTTGCCTGACAAATTCTCTGGTTAGCTAATTACCAAATTCAGTCTCACCAAGTTTGTGTAATCGGTCTCACCGAGATTACATTATGCCCAAACCCTAACCATATCGGTCCTACCGAGTTGCATGTCAGTCCCACCGAAAATCACTAACGGTCACTAGGTTTACATTTTCGGTCCGACCGAGCTTAGTGATTCGGTCCCACCGAGATTGGAAAACTGTGTAACGGTTGGATTTTGTGTGGAGGCTATATATACCCCTCCACCTCCTTCTCATTCGGTGAGAGAGCCATCAGAACACACACACCATTCCAACTCATATGTTCTGAGAAAGAACCACCTACTCATGTATTGAGACCAAGACATTCCATTCCTACCATATGAATCTTGATCTCTAGCCTTCCCAAGTTGCTTTCCACTCAAACCCTCTTTCCACCAAATCTAAATCCTATGAGAGAGAGTTGAGTGTTGGGGAGACTATCATTTGAAGCACAAGAGGAAGGGGTTCATTACCTACACACCATTTGTTACTTCTTGGAGAGTGGTGTCTCCTAGATTGGCTAGGTGTCACTTGGGAGCCTCCAACAAGATTGTGGAGTTGAACCAAGGAGTTTGTAAGGGCAAGGAGATCGCCTACTTCGTGAAGATCTACCGCTAGTGAGGCAAGTCCTGTGTGGGCGATGGCCATGGTGGGATAGACAAGGTCGCTTCTTCGTGGACCCTTTGTGGGTGGTTGCTTCTTCATGGACCCTTCGTGGGTGGAGCCCTGTGTGGACTCGCGCAACCGTTGCCCTTGGGTGGAGCCCTGTGTGGACTCGTGCAACCGGTACCCTTCATGGGTTGAAGTATCCATCAACGTGGATGTAGGATAGCACCACCTATCCGAACCACGGGAAAAACATCCGTGTCTCCAACTGCGTTTGAATTCTCCAAACCCTTCCCTTTACATTCTTGCAAGTTGCATGCTTTACTTTCCGCTGCCTATATACTCTTTGCATGCTTGCTTGAATTATGTGACGATTGCTTGACTTGTCCTAAATTAGCTAAAATCTGCCAAGAACTAAAATTAGGAAAAGGTTAAGTTTTTATTTCGTCAAGTAGTCTAATCACCCCCCCCTCTAGACATACTTCCGATCCTACAAGTGGTATCAGAGCTTTGGTCTCCATTTGCTTTGATCTCCATAGCTTTTGGTGGTCATAGCCTTGGTTTCACAACCTAGGAGAGTATGGCGTCTAGCGAGGGAAATTATCACCGTAGAGGTCCTTACTTTGATGGTACTAACTTTGCTAGTTGGAAGCATAAAATGAAAATGCATATTCTTGGACATAACCCCGCCGTTTGGGCTATTGTGTGTGTTGGTTTGCAAGGTGACTTCTTTGACGGGAGAGAACCAAACCGTGAAGCTACTGCGGATGAGTTGAAGATGTTGCAATACAATGCTCAAGCTTGTGATATTCTCTTCAAAGGATTGTGCCCCGAAGAATTCAACAAAATCAGCCGCCTTGAGAATGCAAAGGAAATTTGGGACACTTTGATTGATATGCACGAAGGTACCGACTCCGTCAAGGAATCCAAGTTGGATGTACTTCAAAGCCAACTTGACAAGTTCAAGATGAAGGATGGTGAAGGTGTCGCTGAGATGTACTCTAGGCTTGCTCTCATCACAAATGAGATTGCCGGCTTAGGAAGTGAAGAGATGACCGATAGATTCATCATCAAGAAGATTCTAAGAGCCTTGGATGAAAAATATGATACTGTGTGCACATTGATCCAAATGATACCCAACTACAAAGATCTCAAGCCAACGGAGGTGATTGGAAGAATTGTTGCTCATGAGATGTCACTTAAGGATAAAGAGGAACTTCACAACAAATCAAGTGGTGCCTATAAAGCCTCATGTGAAGCCCCTACATCATCGAGTGAGAAACAAGACTTCAATGAAGAATTGAGCTTAATGGTGAGGAACTTCAACAAGTTCTACAAGAGTAGAAGCAAAGATAGAAGCTCCAAATCAAGGTCCTACAATGACAAAAGATCTTCTAGTCGAGAGCGAAACTGTTACAATTATGGAAGACCCAAACACTATTCCAATGAGTGTACGGCTCCCTACAAGAGAAGAGAAGATTCTCTAAAAAGAAGAAGCAAAGAATCATCACCAAGAGAGAGAAGGAGTAGAGATGATCATTATGAACGAAGATACTCACGGAGAAGCAAGGATTCGAAAAGGAAGGAAAAATCATCAAGGAGCTACACAAGACGAAGACATCAAGCTCATGTTGGTGAATGGGTATCCGGCTCCGACTCCGGTAGCCACTCTGAGAAAAGTTATCACTCCGACTCCGAAGATACTCAAGATGAAGGTGTTGCCGGTCTAGCACTTGTGTCAACCAACTCCTACGACATATTTGACTCACCAAATGAAGGAATTGGAAGATGCTTCATGGCCAAAGGTGATAAGGTAACACACCCCGAGTATGTTGATTTCAATAGTAATGAAGATGACTTGTTAGGTGATGATTTGCTTGTTCACAACTCTAGTGATGAATACTATGATGAAGTGTCAATTAAACATGCTAATCAAGATAAAACGAATGACAATGATAAGGAGAAGATTGAGGCTCTAACTAAAGAACTAAAAACTCTTAAGTTAGCTCATGACACTATCTTCGAAGATCATCAAGAACTTTTAAGAGCTCATGAGAAATTACGCTTTGAAAAGCTCAATCTTGAGCAAGAGCATGAGTTCTTAAAAGCAATCAATGATGATCTCCGCAAGAAATGTTCTTCTTACATTGCCAAGCGTTTACTCTTATCCACTTACATGCCTCAAGTCAAGTCTAACAAGAAAGATTCTTCCTCTAGCAGTAACAATGATCATGTTAAATCCAATATTGTTGCTTCTAGTAGTTCTCTTGATTCCACTAATGATTCTCTTAGCCAAGTTACACTTGAGCAAGAAAATAGTTTATTGAAGGGAATTATAGAGAAAGTAGTGTACAAAAGCCTTGCCGGGAGTAAGCAATTCGAGGAAATTGTGCACAAGCAATGAATGCACCGGAAGAATCAAGGTGTTGGTTTTGAACAAAAGTTCAATGCCAATGGAGTTGAGTGGGAAGAAGATCAATACCCCAAGACGAAGTTTGTCCCTCAACATGATACTTCTTTCAAGGGGACACAAGCTCAAGATGATCTTCCACCACAAGACTACAAGCAAAAAGGCAAGGACAAGCTTCAAGAGGAAATTGATGCATTTGACGAAGCTCCGGAGACCTTAGTCAAGTGGATTCCCAAGACTACTTCAGGCTCCACTTCATCAAGTACGACTACAACTCCAAGGATTCCCATCAAGATGATGTGGATCCAAAAGAAGAGGAACTAGAGAGTTCTTGAGGGTGACTCCGCCAACATACTTTACTCTTATCATTTTGGCAAGAGCAAGTGCAATCAACTTCCACATCTTGCACTAGTTCAAGGAGTCACAAACCCTCTTGTTGGTAAGACAAGGGACAAGGTAACCTAAAAGTTTTCATGGACATCATCTTTTGTGTGCATCACTCTATGTCTATGGATATCCTTGTTTGTTCCTTGTGGGACTAACCCATGTAGGTATTGAAAGTGCAATTCACTCAAATGGATAGCTCCAAGAGATCTACATCAACATTGAGCATCCACATCTTCAATATCTACATGAAGTCATCATCGACAAAACCCAAGGTTAGTTCATCCCTCTTAGGGGGGGATATCACATCTAGGGGGAGCTTTACTCTAAGACTTGAGCTAAAGCAACTCTAAAGATGTGAACACAACAATGCTTTATGTAAAAGTGGTAACCCCACTTGGGCTTAAACGATGAGTATGACCTATGATCAAGTGTTCTCACTTGACTCCTAAGTCAATATACTCATACATAGATGACCTAGTCATCGCAAATTGCTTGATAGATGCTAGTATTGGTTGTGCATGCCTTGCCACATATTTCATTTGCTATCTTATTGTGTGAGCATGCTGGTTGCATATTTTACTCGTTCGAGGACATCCACTTGTTGTTTTGATTGTTCGGCTTTATTTCTTTTTGCCAAGTGGATGGACAAGAATGCCTAAGAACCTCCTCTAGCTATCTATGCTTTTCTCGTCTCAAACTCTATTCATGCTGCATCACAAAATTTGATCAAGTCAGATTCAAACCACTCTGTGTGAGGAGCGCTCGGAGTCCCCGATTTGTCATAGACTTAAACTTCCAAAACCTCTTTATCATTCTCGGTCTGACCGATACTCCACTTTCGGTCCTACCGAGATCATTAAGTTGATCTAGGTTTTCGATCTCGGTGCAACCGATTTGAACTTTTCGATCACACCGAGTTTCAGTAACTGCACGCAGTTATGAATCTCGGTGCCACCGAGTCACTCCACCCGGTCACACCGACAGGGTCGGGCTATATATAGTCACGGGCAAAATTTGGAAATTTCTCTGAATCCCTTCGCTCGCGCGATAGCCTGCTCTGCCCTCGAGGTCTCCGGATCATCTTCTCGCCGCCAGCAGCCTCCAGTCGCTGGTATCCGTCGCCATCAACGGGAATTCTGCCCCGCCGTTGCCGCCGTAGCAAGTCCCCGCCAAACTAGGGTATGGACTTGATCTATGTGCTATTCCTCAATCTGATTCCTAGCACATTGTGATCATATTCATTCTTGCCACGTTTGAGAAACTTCTATCCAGTCAAAACGCCCGTAGATTAGGTTTGATTCGAAAATTCTAGGTTTAGGTTTCCGCCAAAACCATCTCGGACCCACCGAGTTGAAAAAATTGGTCCCACCGATTTGGCTTATGCCATTGCACAAGTGACACTCGGTCTGACCGAGAATTACTTATCGGTGTGACCGATTTTGGAATTCTGTGAAACCCTAGCAGTCTCGGTGCCACCGAACTGTGACTCGGTCCTACCGAGTTCACTAGTTTAGGTTCCAAAACTGCTTCGGTATCACCGAGTTTGAAAATCGGTAGATCCGAGATGATTTCAGTAGGAAACTAAAACTAAGTTTTTGGATCATTCTTTTTGCAAAAATCTCTGCATTTTGTGATGCTCATCCTTTCTACCTCATCTATAATCTATTCACAGGGTCAGCAGTCAGTTTGCAGCATGTCTGATCAAAGTGATAGCAAAAATATGTCAGAGCAGCAAGTGGTGATGAGTGAGGGCACTAGTCCTTCCAGTTCATCTGATGAAGGCAGCAGGAGCACAACTAGAAATTTGCCAAAGGATGCCACGAGACAAAGGAAGAAGAAAACTTCAGACTCTGAAGATGAGGACTATGTGGCAGAGGAAGAGGCCACTTCCAAGAGAATTGAGCCAGCTCAAGGCACTAAGCCAGGTCTGAAAATCAAAAGGCCAGCAGGCAGGCAGCCCATGTCAAAGGCTAGAGCCTCAACTGAGAAGCCCACTCCCCAAGAGCCAGTTGCAGCTGAGGGCAAGAAAAGAAAGGAAAGGGTGAAGAAGACTGTGGCTAGAGTGCTTGGCAAAGCTTCCATCATGGAAGAAGAAGAGGAAGAAGAGGTAGCTGCACCAGCGCCCAAGGCACCCAAGTTAATGGGTGATTCCATAAGGTCAGGGGCTACTGCATCTAAGCCCAAAGCTTCCTCCAAGCCAAAACCAAAGAGGAATACAAGGAGCATTCCTGCAGCTGAAAAGAACAAGGCCCCAGTGCCTGAGACTGTTGCTGAAGAAGAAGAAGAAAATGTCCTGAGAAAGCTAAAGCCCAAGATCCCAGACCACAATGATGCTCATCCTGTGGCTGAGGACATGAAGCTCAAGAGAGATTCAGGGCTGAGAAAATTGAGAGAAGTAGACCCGTATGCTTCAAGGAGAAGGACTGCCGTGGACTACAGGTTTCACACCAAGGAGCAGCAGGATTTCTATGAGACTGTGCTGTTAGATAAGAAGCCCATTGTCTGTGATATGCGTTGGGTTGATTGGACATACATCAAGGACAATGAGGAGCACTATCCTGGAGTGCAAGACAGCTTCATAGCTTGTGGAGTAGCCGACTTTGTTGGGCAGAAGCTCACAAAGTGGAACGATGAGCTTATCATGCAGTTCTACTCCACGACTCACTTTTATCCAAATGGGAGGATCACATGGATGTCTGAGGGTACAAGGTACCAATCTACAGTGGCTGAGTGGGCACAGGTCATTAATGCCCCAGAGGAGCAAGATGAAGACTTGGATATCTATGCCAAGAAGAAGATGGACCACAACTCCATGTCCAATATGTACAAGGAAATTCTCAATGAAGCTCTTGACACCTTCAAGTTTGGCTCTGTGCATTACCTTCTGTCAGGACTCCTGACGATCAATTGGATACTAAGGCACACCTTACTGCCCAAGTCTGGAGATCACAAGATGATCAGAGGCCATGCTATCAACTTGCTACATGTGTTTGATGTGCCTCAGAAGTTCAAGGTGATGAGCCTCATAGTGGAAACTATCAAGAGGACTGCAGCAGACCAGAAGAGGAGCTGCGGATATGCCGTCAGATTCAGGAGCTCATCAACTCCAAGTTGGGCACAGGCATATATTTATTGGACAAGGAACCTTTGCCCATCCATCTAGATTTCGAGGACAATCAAGTTGTCATGACTGAGAACGAGCCATCATCTGCCCAAGCATTTGTAAAGAAGGAGAAGGCAAGGAAGGAGAAAGCTGCCAAGATGCCTACCCAAGAGGAGGCATCTGAATACTTCTTGAAGACTAAACAAGAGCAGCTTGGTTACTTGATTGCATCCATGCTGAGGATTGAGCAAAGTCTGGCTACTCTCACTCAAAATCAGCAGAGCCTAGAGAGAATCATGGAACAGAAGTTCTATGACTTGGATGTCAAGGTAACAGAAGTTCAGTCTGCAGTGGAGCAGCTCCAGGAGGACATGCAGGAGAGGAAATGCAGGACTACCACTCATACATTTGCCAGAGTGCCACGAGGCTCGAGGTCATCTGCCGTGCCAGTTGCTGACACAAGAGCCACCACTTCAGCACCAGCTACAGCCTCAATTCCACCAGCTCCAGCATCTACTTCAGCTCCAACTCCAGCGTCTACTTCAGCATCTACCGAAGCCTTCGCCCTTGGAGTGATCCGGACTCCACCACCACCTGAAGATCAAGCCTGAGCGTCGATCTAGTGCTATGCATTTTCTAGGAACTTTTTGGTAACTTGTTGCCAAAGGGGGAGAAGATGTATAGATCATAGGCTTCGAGAGAGAGAGTGTGCTTTTCTCTCTTGCTTTATTTGGTGGTTGTTTTTCAAACTTGTTTGCTTTTGAGTGCTTGAGATACTATGCTTGTGAGACATTGATGATCATGTGTTTGATCATAAGCTACACTTAATGCTTGCTTAATGCTATTATCTTATCTATCTTGTGATCATTCATTATTCTTGGTGATGAGTGCATGTATTTCATTCTTATCATTTTGAGCGGTCCACCAAGATGTATGTGACATGGAAGAGTAACCCATGCCTCTAACTCTTTGTGCATTTGCAGTCCAAAGCAAATTTTAAATATGCACAAATTTAGGGGGAGCTCTTACTTATCACATACTTCTCAAAGCGACGATATATTTCATGCTTATTATCATTTGTCGAAGCTTTGATCTATATGTTGTCATCAATTACCAAAAAGGGGGAGATTGAAAGTGCAACTATCCCTAGGTGGTTTTGGTAATTCATAACAACATATAGCTCATTGAGCTAATGCTATTCCAAGATGATTATTTCAGGAAAGCTCAATGATTGGCATGGCATGGATGTGAAAGTGGAACCCTCAAAATGCTAAGGACAAAGGATTGGCTCAAGCTCAAAAGCTCAAGACTCTTCATTTTATATTTTAGTGATCCAAGATCACATTGAGTCCATAGGAAAAGCCAATACTATCAAGGAGGGATGAGGTGTTGCTTAATGAGCCTCTTGCTTCATGTTCTTAGAGATATGCTCCAAAACCCTCAACTACTTTCCCATATCCACATATGACCTAAACCCTAAGCCAAACTCGGTCCTACCGATTCTTCCTATCCGGCACCATCGAGTTTCACTTGTCATTAGCCACTGCCAAACCCTAGCAATTCGGTTCTACCGATAAGGATCTCGGTCTCACCGAGATGGGGTTGCAAACTCTCTGTTTCCCTTTCGTAACTTTTCGGTCTTACCAAAAGAGCGAATCGGTCCCACCGAGATTGCAATGTAAACTCAGTGTTTCCCCTTTGTAACTTTTCGGTCTCACCGAGTTCCACTCGGTCTCACCGAAAGAGCAAATCGGTCCCACCGAGTTTGCCTGACCAACTCTCTGGTTAGCTAATTACCAAATTCGGTCTCACCGAGTTTGTGTAATCGGTCTCACCGAGATTATGTTATGCCCAAACCCTAACCATATCGGTGCTACCGAGTTGCATGTCAGTCCCACCGAAAATCACTAACGGTCACTAGGTTTACATTTTCGGTCCGACCGAGCTTAGTGATTCGGTCCCACCGAGATTGGAAAATTGTGTAATGGTTGGATTTTGTGTGGAGGATATATACCCCTCCACCTCCTTCTCATTCGGTGAGAGAGCCATCAGAACACACACACCATTCCAACTCATATGTTCTGAGAAAGAACCACCTACTCATGTGTTGAGACAAAGACATTCCATTCCTACCATATGAATCTTGATCTCTAGCCTTCCCAAGTTGCTTTCCACTCAAACCCTCTTTCCACCAAATCCAAATCCTATGAGAGAGAGTTGAGTGTTGGGGAGACCATCATTTGAAGCACAAGAGCAAGGAGTTCATTACCTACACACCATTTGTTACTTCTTGGAGAGTGGTGTCTCCTAGGTTGGCTAGGTGTCACTTGGGAGCCTCCGACAAGATTGTGGAGTTGAACCAAGGAGTTTGTAAGGGCGAGGAGATCGCCTACTTTGTGAAGATCTACCGCTAGTGAGGCAAGTCCTGTGTGGGCGATGGCCATGGTGGGATAGACAAGGTTGCTTCTTCGTGGACCCTTTGTGGGTGGTTGCTTCTTCGTGGACCCTTCGTGGGTGGAGCCCTGTGTGGACTCGCGCAACCGTTGCCCTTGGGTGGAGCCCTGTGTGGACTCGCGCAACCGTTACCCTTCATGGGTTGAAGTCTCCATCAACGTGGATGTAGGATAGCACCACCTATCCGAACCACGGGAAAAACATCCGTGTCTCCAACTGCGTTTGAATTCTCCAAACCCTTCCCTTTACATTCTCGCAAGTTGCATGCTTTACTTTCCGCTGCCTATATACTCTTTGCATGCTTGCTTGAATTATGTGACGATTGCTTGACTTGTCCTAAATTAGCTAAAATCTGCCAAGAACTAAAATTGGGAAAAGGTTAAGTTTTTATTTGGTCAAGTAGTCTAATCACCACCCCTCTAGACATACTTCCGATCCTACACCAACCCCTTCTCAATGCTGAGAGATGATGCTATGAAGTAACCAAGCTGGTCATTCTTGCTTTTCAAAAAGTACTCAGATTCCTCCTCTTGAGTTGGCATCTCGGGAGCCTTCTCCATCTTTGCCTTCTCCATCTTTGCTTGTGCTTGCACTGAGGAGGTTTCATCTTCATTCATCACAACATGATTGTCCTCGAAGTCAGGATAGATAGGCAAGTGTTCCTTATCCAACAAGTATGTGCCTGTGTCCATCTTTGAGTTTATCAACTCCTAGATCTGTGGGGCATATCCACAACTTCTTTTCTGGTCAGTTGCTGTCCTCTTGATAGTCTCAACTATAAGGCTCATGACCTTGAACTTCTGTGGCACATCAAATATATGTAGCAAGTTAATTGCACGCCTTCTGATCATGTTGTGGTCACCTGACTTGGGCAAAAGAGTGTGCCTTAGGATCCAGTTGATCGTTGGCAGTCCTGACAGAAGAAAATGGACTGACCCAAACTTGAAAGTCTCAATAGCATCTTCAGGAATCTCCTTGTACATTTGTGACATAGAATTGTGATCCATCTTTTTCTTGGCATAAACATCCAAGTCATCTTCACTTTCCTTTGGGGCATTGATCAGATTGGCCCATTCCTCAATAGTTGATTGGTACCTTGTACCTTCAGACATCCATACTATCCTGCCATCTGGATAGAAGTGTGTTGTGGAGTAGAATTACATTATGAGTTCCTCATTCCACTTTGTGAGCTTCTGCCCAACAAAGTCTGCAACTCCACAAGCACGGAAGTTGTCAAACACACCATGATAGTGTTCCTCATTTTCCTTCATGTAGGTCCAGTTGACCCACCACATATCACACACTATAGGCTTCTTGTCCAACAAAATTGTCTCATAGAAATCCTGTTGTTCCTTTGTGTGGAACCTGTAATCAACATCAGTCCTTCTTCTTGTAGCATATGGGTCTGTCTCTCTCCATTTCCTCAGTCCTGAGTCTCTCCTAATCTTCATGTTCTCAGCCATAGGATGAGCATCATTGTGGTCTGGAATTTTTTGCTTCAATTTTCTCAGAACATGCTCTTCATCTTCTTCTTCAGCAACAGTCTCAGGCACAGGGGCCTTGTTCTTCTCAGCAGCTGGTATGTTTCTGGTATTTCTCTTTGGTGCAGTCTTGGGCTTGGAGGCAGCTTTCATTGCTTCTTTGGGCATTGATGATGCAGCCCCTGTCCTGATAGCATCACCCATAATCTTCTGTGCCTTGGGTGCTAGTGCAGCAACCTCTTCTTCCTCTTCTTCTTCCATCATGGAAGCCTTTCCAATCACTCTGGCCATGGTCTTCTTGACCCTTTCCTTCCTTTTCTTTCCTTCTGCAGCAGGCTCTTTGGGTTCAGATTCCAAAGATGCTTGAGTGGATGCTCTAGCCTTAGACATGGGTTGTCTTCCTTCTGGCCTTTTGATCTTCATCCCTGGCTTAACTGCAGCTGAGCTGTACTCCTTCTTAACCACTTTCTTCTTTGATGTGGCCTCATCCTCATTGGCCACATAGTCTTCATCCTCAGACTCTGAAGTTTTCTTCTTGCTTGCTCTAGTGGCAGCCTTTGGCAAATTGCTTGGGGTGCTCCTGCTACCATCATCTGAACTGATAGATGGACTAGTGCCCTCACTCAGGTGAACCTGCTCCTCTGACCTGTTCTGGCTGTCACTCTGGTCAGACATGTTGCAAACACTAACTGCAGACCCTGTGAATAGATTGTAGATGAGATAGAGTGGATGAGCATCACAAAATACAGAGATTTTTGCAAAATAATGAGTCAAAAACTTAGTTTTAGTTTTCCACAGAAAGCATTTCGGATCAACTGATTTGCAAACTCAGTGATACCGAAGCAGCTGTTGGAACCTCAACTAGTGAACTCGGTCAGACCGAGTCACAGTTTGGTGGCACCGAGACTGCTAGGGTTTCACAAAGTCCTGAACTCGGTCACACCAATTTGCAATTCTCGGTCAGACCAAGAACCACATGTGCAATGGCCTGAGCCGAATCAGTGGTACCGAGTTCCACAACTCGGATGGTTCGAGATGGTTTCGGCGGAAACCTAACCCTAAATTTTCGATTCAACTCTAATCTACGGAGTGTTTTGACTGGATAGAAGCGTTTCAATCGTGATAAGAATCATAATGAACACAATGTGCAAGCAATCGGACGGGGATAGCACTGTGATCGAGTCCATACCCTAGTTCGGTGATGAACTCGCTACGGCGGCAACGGTGGGGAAGAATTCCATTGACGGCGGCGGAGACCAGCGACAGGAGGCGGCTGGCGACGAGGAGGACGATATGGAGACCCAGGAGGCAGAGCGAGCTATGCGCGGGCGAAGGGGTTTCGGAGAAATTTCCAAAATTTTGCCCGTGAGTATATATAGCCCGACCCTGTCGGTCTGACCGAGTGGAACAACTCGGTGGCACCGAGATGCATAACTGTTGACAGTTACAGCAACTCGGTGTGACCGAAAAGTTCAAATCAGTTGCACCAAGATTGAAAACCTAGATCGACTTAGTGATCTCGGTATGACCGAAATGGATGAATCGGTCAGACCGAAACACACAAAGAAGTTTTGGAAGTTTAAGTCTATGACGAATCGGGGACTCTGAGTGCTCCTCACACAGAGTGGTTCGAATCTGACTTGATCAAATTTTGTGATGTAGCATGAATAGAGTTTGAGACGAGAAAAGCATAAATAGCTAGAGAGGGTTCTTAGGCATTCTTGTCCATCCACTTGGCACAAGAAAATAAAACCAATCAATCAAAACAACAAGTGTATGTCCTCGAATGAGTAAAATATGCAATCAACATGCTCACACAATAAAATGGCAATTGAAATAAGTGGCAAAGCATGCACAACCAATTCTAGCATCTATCAAACAATTTGCGATCACTAGGTCATCTATATATGAGTATATTGACTTAGGAGTCAAATGAGAACATTTGATCATAGGTCATACTCATTGTTTAAGCACAAGTGGGGTTACCACTTTTACATAAAGCATTGCTGTGTTCACACCATTAGAGTTGCTTTAGCTCAATTCTTAGAGTAAAGCTCCCCCTAGATGTGAGATCCCCCCTAAGAGGGATGAACTAACCTTGGGTTTTGTCGATGATGACTTCATGTATATGTTGAAGATGTGGATGCTCAATGTTGATGTAGATCATTTGGAGCTACCCATTGGAGTGAGTTGCACTTTCAATACCTACACGGGTTAGTCCCACAAGGAACAAACAAGGATATCCATAGACATAGAGTGATGCACACACAAGATGATGTCTATTAAAGCTTTTAGGTTACCTTGTCCCTTGTCTTACCAACAAGAGGGTTTGTGACTCCTTGAACTAGTGCAATATGTGGAAGTTGATTGCACTTGTTCTTGCCAAGATGATAAGAGTGAAGTATGTTGGCGGAGTCACCCTCAAGAACTCTCTAGTTCTTCTTCTTCGGGATCCACACCATCTTGATGGGAATCCTCAGTGTTGTAGTTGTACTTGATGAAGTGGAACTTGAAGTAGTCTTGGGAACCCACTTGACCAAGCCCTTAGGAGCTTCTTCAAATGCATCAATTTCCTCTTGAAGCTTGTCCTTGCCTTTTTGCTTGTGGTCTTGTGGTGGAAGATCATCTTGAGCTTGTGTCCCTTTGAGACAAGTAGGATCATACTCCTCTTGTTGAGGAACAAACTTCGTCTTGGGGTATTGATCTTCTTCCCACTCAACTCCATTGGCATTGAACTTTCATTCAAAACCAACACCTTGATTCTTCCGGTGCCTTCCTTGCTTGCGTACAATTTCCTCGAATTGCTTACTTCCGGCAAGGCTCTTGTTAACACCTTTCTCTATAATTCCCTTCAATAAGCTATTTTCTTGCTCAAGTGTAACTTGGCTAAGCGAATCATTAGTGGAATCAACAGAACTACTAGAAGCAACAATATTTGATTTAGCATGATTATTGTTACTACTAGAGGAAGAATCTTTCTTGTTCTTGTTACTAGACTTGACTTGAGGCATGTAAGTGGATAAGAGTAGACGCTTGTAAATGTAAGAAGAACTTTTCTTGTGAAGATCATCATTGATTGCTTTTAAGAACTCATGCTCATGCTCAGGGTTGAGCTTTTCAAAGCACAATTTCTCATGAGTCCTTAAAAGTTCTCGATGATCTCCTAAGATAGTTTCATGAGCTAACTTAAGAGTGTTTAGTTCTTTAGTTAGAGTCTCAATCTTCTCCTTATCATTGTCATTCGTTTTATCTTGATTAGCATGATTAATTGATGTTTCATCATAGTATTCATCACTAGAGTTGTCAACAGGTAAATCATCATCACCTAACAAGTCATCTTCATCACTATTGAAATCAACATACTCGGGGTGTGATACCTTTGGGCCTTTAGCCATGAAGCATGTTCCACCTCCTTCATTTGGTGAGTCAAATATGTCGTAGGAGTTGGTTGTCACAAGTGCTAGACCGATAACACCTTCATCTTGAGTATATTCGGAGTCGGAGTGATAGCTTCTCTCGGAGTGGTTGTCAGAGTCGAAGCCGGATACCCATTCACCAACATGAGCTTGATGTCTTTGTTTTGTGTAGCTCCTTGATGACTTGTCCTTTATTTCCGAATCCTTGCTTCTCCGTGAGGGTCTTCGTTCATAAGGATCATCTCTACTCCTTCTTTCTCTAGATGGTGATTCTTCTCTTCTACTTCTTCTCTTGGGAGAATCTTCTCTTCTCTTGTAGGGGGCCGTACACTCATTGGAATAGTGTCCGGGCCTTCCACAATTGTAGCAGTTTCGCTCTCGACTAGAAGATCTTTTGTCATTGTAGGACATTGATTTGGAGCTTCTCTCTTTGCTTCTACTCTTGTAGAACTTGTTTAAGTTCTTCACCATTAAGCTCAATTCTTCATTGAAGGTTTGTTTCTCACTCGATGATGTGGGGTCTTCACATGAGGCTTTGTAAGCACCACTTGATTTGTTGTGAAGTTCCTCTTTGTACTTGAGTGACATCTCATGAGCAACAATTCTTCCGATGACTTCCATTGGCTTGAGATCTTTGTAATTGGGCATCATTTGGATCAATGTGCACACGGAATCATATTTTCCATCCAAGGCTCTTAGGATCTTCTTGATGATGAATCTATCGGTCATCTCTTCACTCCCTAAGCCGGCAATCTCATTTGTGATAAGAGCAAGCCTTCATGCATGTCAATCAAAGTATCCCAAATTTCCTTTGCATTCTCAAGACGACTGATTTTGTTGAATTCTTCGGGGCACAATCCGTTGAAGAGGATATCACAAGCTTGAGCATTGTATTGTAGCATCTTCAACTCATCCGCGGTAGCTTCACGATTTGGTTCTTTCCCATCAAAGAATTCACCTTGCAAGCCAACACACACAATAGCCCAAACGGTGGGGTTATGTCCAAGAATATGCATTTTCATCTTATGCTTCCAACTAGCAAAATTAGTACCATCAAAGTAAGGACCTCTACAGTGATAATTTCCTTTGCTAGATGCCATACTCTCCTAGGTTGTGAAACCAAGGCTATGACCACCAAAAGCTATAGAAATCAAAGCAAATGGAGACCAAAGCTCTGATACCACTTGTAGGATCGAAAGTATGTCTAGAGTTGGGTGATTAGACTACTTGACCAAATAAAAATCCAGCCTTCACCCAATTTTAGTTCTTGGCAGATTTTAGCTATCTTAGCACAAGTCAAGCAATCTCCACACAATTCAAGCAAGCATGCAAAAGAGTATATGAGCAGCGGAAAGTAAAGCATGCAACTTGCAAGAATGTAAAGGGAAGGGTTTGGAGGATTCAAATGCAAATGGTGACACGGATGTTTTTCTCGTGGTTCCGATAGGTGGTGCTATCATACATCCACATTGATGGAGACTTCAACCCACAGAGGGTAA
This sequence comes from Triticum dicoccoides, assembly GCF_002162155.2. Taxonomy (NCBI): domain Eukaryota; kingdom Viridiplantae; phylum Streptophyta; class Magnoliopsida; order Poales; family Poaceae; genus Triticum; species Triticum dicoccoides. The sequence continues at coordinate 356,928,317 of NC_041390.1, read as the reverse complement.
CGGTTGCGCGAGTCCATGGAGGGCTCCACGCAAGAAGGGTCCACGAAGAAGCAACCTTGTCTATTCCATCATGGCCGCCGCCCATGAAGGACTTGCCTCACTAGCGGTAGATCTTCACAAAGTAGGCGATATCCTTGCCCATACAAACTCCTTTGTTCAACTCCACAATCTTGTCGGAGGCTCCCAAGTGACACCTCGCCAATCTAGGAGACACCACTCTCCAAGAAGTAACAAATGGTGTGTTGATGATGAACTCCTTGCACTTGTGCTTCAAATGATAGTCTCCCCAACACTCAACTCTCTCTCACAGGATTTGGATTTGGTGGAAAGAAAATTTGAGTGGAAAGCAACTTGGGGAAGGCTAGAGATCAAGATTCATATGGTTGGAATGGAATATCTTGACCTCAACACAAGTGTAGGTGGTTGTCTCTCAGAAAATATGTATTGGAAGTGTAAGTATGTTCTGATGGCTCTCTCCACGAATGAAGAGTGGGTGGAGGGGTATATATAGCCTCGACACAGAATCTAACCGTTAGACAGAATTTGCCAAAGTCGGTTGGACCGAATGGTTAAACTCGGTCGGACCGATTCAGCAAACCTAGTGACCGTTAGGATTTTCGGTGGGACTGAGATGCAACTCGGTAGGACCGATATGGTTAGGGTTAGGGCATAATGTAATCTCGGTGTGACCGATTACACAAACTCGGTGGGACCGATTTTGGTAATAAGCTAACCAGAGAGTTGGTCAGGTAAACTCGATGGGACCGATTCTCTCATATCGGGGAGACTGAAATGTTACAAAAGGGAAACAGAGAGTTTACATTGCAATCTCGGTGGGACTTATCGCTCATCTCGGTAAGACCAAAACGTTACGAAGGGAAACAAAGAGATTACAATCCCATCTCGGTGAGACCGAGATCCCTATCGGTGAAACCGAATTGCTAGGGTTTGTGGCAGTGGCTATGACATTTGAAACACGGTGGCGCCGGATAGAAAGAATCGGTGGGGCCGAGTTTGACTTTTGGTTTAGGTCATATGTGGATGTTGGAAGGTAGTTGAGGGTTTTGGAGCATATCACTAAGCATTTTGAGAAAGCAAGCCATTAAGCAACACCTCATCCCTCCTTGATAGTATTGGCTTTTCCTATAGACTCAATGTGATCTTGGATCACTAAAATATAAAATGTAGAGTCTTGATCTTGAAGCTTGAGCCAAACTTTTTGTCCTTAGAATTTTGAGGGATCCACTTTCCTCATCCATGCCATGCCATTCATTGAGCTTTTTCTGAAATATTAATCTTGGAATAATGTTAGCTCAATGAGCTATATGTTGTTAGGAATTACCAAAAGCACCCAGGGATAGTTGCACTTTCAGTCGGCAGCCTCGACCCCGCTGAGTTCCTGCAGCTCTACGAGTTGAGCATCGAGGCGGCCAACTGGTTCCCCATGGCCCTCAAGGATAACGCACGCTCATGGCTCCTAATCCTCCCCGCTAGATTGATCTTCTCCTGGGACAAGATGCGAGAGCGCTTCATCGCCAACTTCTAGGGCATTCGCGACCGCCCGCCAGCCGCGGGTGGCCTGCGGTGCATCAAGCAGCAGTCAGGAGAGACCTTATAGAAGTACATCCTGCGCTTCAACAACGTTCGCCTCAAGATCCATATGGTGTCGGACGAGGCCATCATCTTGGTGTTCATTGATGGCGTCTGTGAGGATTTTCTCCTTGGCCTCTAGCCGGGTTTTCTCCGCCTCTACCTCCCCCTTCCGCTTCTCGAAATGGCCGCTCTCCGTGGCCTGCTCCCGTGCTGATTGCTCCAGCTCGGTGTCGCGACCGGCGATCGCGTCTTCTCGAGCCTTCAGCTCCTCCTACCGCGCCTTGTGCTGGCAGGCCTCGATGGCACGCTCACTGCGCAAGATCTCTAGATCAGCCTCCACCACCTGGCAGGCAATCTCAGCATCCTTCAACACCACGTCGCCGGCGGCCTCAGCCAGGCTGGCAAGCTGTTCACCTTCCTTGGAGGCCGCTACGGCATGGCTCCATGCCGCCCTGATAGACGCATCGGACCGTAGCCATCCCGAGATCAGCTCCAGGCGACCCGACGCCAGGCAACGGTCAGCACCTTGGAGATCGTCGCGAAGTTGGGTCAGCATGAAGAGAGCCTCCTCCAGAGCATCAGACGCGGCAGGAGGAGCCGAGAACTCCAGAGCCCTCGGGACTTCAGTAGGCGAGCTGAGGGAGAGTGTCTCCGGAGTTGGCTCGGCCTCAGAAATCACCTCCTCATGAGGTCGAGCCCCAGGGCCTCGGGGGGACGATCCCGTCACTGGAGCACGCAAACTGGCCCCGTCCTCCTTTGACGGAGGTGGTGCAACCACGGCAGGCTGCTGGGTCTTGAGGAGCGCGGCCGTCTCCTTCTTCTTATTCATCACCGACGTTGGCCTACCCATAAAAAAGGGAGGTATCAAGATACAGCACCAGGAGCAGGAAACAAGGATCAAGACAGAGCACTTACGGGTCCACGGCGGCGTAATGCCTTGTCCTCTTCAGGAACACCAAGCCCACAGCCTTCACGGACTGAGGCACCGACTCACAAGCCCCAACAGCGGATAATGGCGCGATGCCCAGGCCTGCGGCCGCTTCGACCAGTGATGAGGCAGAGGTGCCGCCTCGCAGGATCAGTGCGTGGTGACCCAGCAGAGCGTGGTGACTCCCTCACCAGGTGCTCATCGGTGTCATTGTCATCAGGGAGCGTGCGGAGGAGATCATTCTGGCACAGAGGAGAAGTCTCCCCCGCCCCTCCCGGGTTGCCTCTGAGTCTGACCTCTCCTCTTGGTCAGACTGGCCGGAGGACAACATTACCGGGGAGACTAGCGATCCAGTAGGCACCAGTGGGACGAGCCTATGCTCATTGAAGGCATGCATGGTGGCGGCGATCTTTTCCCCATCTAGATGGTGGTATAGCGACAGATGGGTATCCGGCGGGCAACTCTGGTCCTTCCCGACCAGGAGGTGCAGGACCTTGTTCAGCTCCTCTTTGGGCAGGTCGTCCGGCTACAGGCGAAGTATGCCTCCATCACCTGCGAGCTTCCACATGTGGCACGAGCGTGCCTGGAGCAGAGCCAGGTGCTGCATCAGGAATTCCTTGATGATCATGGCCCCCGTCAGCATCTCAGCCTTTGGGTCATCCGGCTTCAGGTCAGCCACCATCTTCTCCATCAACTGCTCCACCAGGGGATCGATGAGCTTCACATGATTCCATCCCTCGTGAGGTGCTGGCATCCCAGTCGGCAGCACCAGCTGAGGGTAAGAGCGTGAGGCATCCATGAGAAGCCACTTGTTCCTGAAGTCTGCTACCTTCTTCCCGCCTCGCGAAATCGCATTGCTGCGGTTGGCTGCACCAAAGTTGGCACATCCCGAGCACGAGCCTTCCTTGACCAGGAGGTAGAAGAAATAGCGAATCAGCGCCATAGACGGCATCACCCCCATGAATGCCTCGTAGTAAAATGCAAAGATCTATAGAAGGAGGATGGAGTTGGGATGAAGATGAAGGGCGTGGAGTTGTAATGGCAAATGACAACATAGAAGAAGCTGGAGAAAGGGGGACCAACCCCGCGAAGACGTTGTGCAAGAAGAAGGGATAGAAGGTACCGCCCAGGGTTTCCGGCTTGGCGGAGCCGGCCCGGAGCGCCGTCTCTCCCCCCTCGTTGCTGCTATCCACCGTCACTAGGAGCGCGGCGGCGTGGTTCTTCTTCATGACGGTAGGCGTGCTCAGGGAAGGCTCAAACCAGGAAGGTGAGCGCGCGGCCTTCGCCTTGACGGTGGCCATCGGCTGCGGGCTTGGGGAGAGTTTCGGCGGATTTGAGGCTTTCCGGGCGAGAAGGAGAAAGGGGATCTAGAGCAAGACGAAGGGAAGGCAATGAAAGCTCTGCAGCGGGCGCCAGCCATTTTGTCAGCCACGAATGGTTGCCGAGGCAGTGGGGTAAGCAGAGGCGCCCACTTCCCATCTATTGCAATGTGTCGACCAAGGCCGCAGGCGGTTTGGGCACGCGGTGCTCCGCACTTGCCCTTTGGCTTTGCCTCGAAGCCAAGTTTGACCGTGCCTTGGGCCCGGGGGCTACTGTGAGCGTCCTGGGAATGGGGGTGCCCAGACTTGCCTGCCTGCGACCCGCGGCGTGACTCCATCAACGGCCCCTGCTTCTTCAACAACAACCCAAGACCCTCATGAGGGGCCAATCCTTGCGAGGCGGAAGACACCAAGCCCTCCCTGTGGGCGACCTCACCAGGCTGGCTCCCGAGGGCCCTCTCACAACTATGTTTGCATGCCTTTTTGGCTTGTTGATCAGGGCTGTCGTGCATCAGCGCCACATGCAGAGCATCATGGCAGCTTGTCAGGCTAGGCACCAGGCGGTCCTGGTGGAGGTGGCAATGGATCCTTCCGAGCCCTCTGGGCCTCCAGAGCCTCCCATGTCTTCAATTAATCCATCATCTCTTCAGCAATGGTGCCAGGTGACATTCTGAGTTCAATTAGTTGGGGGCACCCCTCGGGCTACATTATCCCCAAGCCACATGGGTCTGTCCCTACGGCATGTATCCTTCCTGCATTTATCAGAACTAGTTTTACCTTCTTCCATGAGATGCTTTATGATTATCACCTACTTGCCTGGCCCTCTTTTACCCTTCACGGCCTCCCCACGCTGCTGACCAGCCTCTTGATCATCCCGCAACGGGGGCTACACATACTGGCCCGACGCTTGTGCTTGGGTCCGTCCCTACAATGCTGATAAATCTAAGTGATCGAGCTCAGGCTCGCGGCCGGCCCCGCGCACGCCACCTCACATGGTCCTTAGTGCCTTCATCTTCTTGTGGAATGACTAGCAGCAGGACATAAGGTGTGGTCATGCGTCGTGTTCTTCTCCTTGGACTAACACGCAGGAACCCCGGGAGCTTAACTATGGGCGGCCCTACCGACCGCCCATTTTTCATGCAAATTACTTGCACATGCTCCTGAGCACCGCACCTCAGGAGTCCCTACTGGCTCTCCAACTCTCACCCCTGGCCTTGACCACGACATCGCGACCTGGCATACTAGCTGCAGCTGAGCCTATCTCGAGGGCCGGGACCCTGGGACGTAGAGCACCTAGATAAGTGAGGAAAAGGGGGAGGCCGGCATGAGACCTACCTAGGAGTGTCACCTCTAAGGCGCGACCAGGTGCTATGCAAGGGAATCGCCGCAGGCTAACTAAGATAAGTCACCCGTACACATCAGCATCAACCTCACGACCCAGTACCTCGACCCTCGCAGCCTCGCTCAGGTAATTTATCTTTCCTTTTCGGCCTCTGGGGATCTGCTTGCATGCCAAAGGGGACCTCTTGAGCATCAGGCCTCAGGAGCTCTCACCGGTCCTTGGGCTGCTCACCTCCTTGCCTTGACTAAGGCATCATGATCTGGCATACCAGCGACGGCTGAAGCCTGCCTGGGGACTGGGTCCTATTGGCGTAGAGCACTAAGCTGCCACGAGAACGAAAAGGGGGAACCATGTCGGAGTGGGATACGCAATTTAAATGCTATTCTAAGGACGATAGCATTAAAAGAAAAATCTTTATAGTTTTTTACATACCCCCACGGGGCTTGTCACATTCCGTGCAGGGAAATAAAAGAAGAAAGTCTCGAAGGACCTGGCCGCTGGGTATCATGAGTGACGCCGAGTGGACGCAGCTGCAGCGCTCCTGGCACGGCTAGAGATCGGTGGCATGTAGCCGTCATCGCTGGACTATGGAGAATCGTTGGGCTCGGGAGTGTCGGTGGATTCCCAGGAGTCGTCGCTGCTGCTGGAGGAGCTGTCGGGGGGCACGCCACGCGGGCTGCTTTCCTCGGTGTAGCACTCCTCCCGCCGGCCCTCCTCGTTGAAGACCTTGAAGAACAATGTGGAGGCGCCATCGTACTCAAAGTGGATGGCAAGGGCCCTTTCGAGGCGACAGACACGAGCGACCTTACCCCATCTATGGGTCATGAAGATGCAACCTGGGGGAACGACCTCGACCTCCGCCCCTGTGGCCAAGCTACAGCACCCAGTGTGCTGCAACCACAGCTCAAGTGGCCCCCTTAGAGGCATCTCCTCGGCGAAGAATCTCAGGAACCGAATCAACGTGCATGGCGGCATTGCCGCCCACACCACGAACACGTGCGAGCTGCCCTCGGCATGAGTTCGCGGGCCAGCCGGACGCACTACTTCGGCCAGACCACCACGACCCCAAACCGCACGGCGCTGGGCGCTGCCGCCCTGCGCGCGGGCGTATAGCGGAAGAGGGAAGCCAGACGGACGTCGCTCGTACCAAGGTCGCACCACCTCCTGTACTGCGCCAGCGTCGCGAGGACGGCTAAACCTCTTCTTCGGCGGAAGCGGTTCAGGCTCCTCCCGAGGGGCCTTTACCTTTTAAGCCGTGGAGAACCTCCTGATTGGTGCCATCGGGGCTATGGCAAGACGCAAGACAAGAAAGAAGAAGAAGCAGCGGGAGGCGAGAAGACGGAGATGAGGAAGGGGAGCTCCGCCCCTCCCCTCATTTATAGCCGAAGGGAGTCTGACTGCCAGCCTCCACGATCCCACACAACAATGGTTTTTCTCTACATACAGCAGAGTCTCATCAAGTCGAACACATATCAAGGCTGTGTGGGGAAGTAGAGATGTCCATGTCCCATCAATCACCACGCGTCGACCAAGGACGCAGGCGGTTAGGGCCCGCGGCGCTCCGCACTTGCCCTTTGGCTTCACCTCGAAGCCAAGTCCGAGCGCGCCTTGGGCCCGGGGGCTACTATCGGCGTTCTGGGAATGGGGGTACCCAGACTTGCCTGCCTGCGGCCGACGGCGTGGCTCACCGTCGCCCAGGTATGGCCCAACTTCAGCATCAATAACACAAGAACCTCGCGACGGTCCAAGCCTTGCGAGGTGGATGACACCAATACCTCCAGAAGGAGCGGCCACCTCAGTCGGCTCCCAAGAAGCGGAGATTTCTATGCAAGCCTCGCCTTGCAAGGTTTGGATGACGTGAGCCATCACGATCAAGGCCAGGTGGGCGCCAGTGGGCACAGTGTACCGGTTTCCTATTTGGTGCTAATGAGGCAAGCGCAGACGCGGAGTCCCAAGGAATCAACCAAAGGTTTCCATTCCCGTGCAACAAGACCAAGACCGCTAGGACGGCAGGACAGAGGTCATTGTTGAGCCCACCACGGTGTCACGACCAGAGGACTTTGCAGGCGAAGACTACTTTTGTCAGGATAGCATGTACAAGTTGTCCCCCTCCGAATTTGGCCGCTGTGGGATCCCTTCCCGCCTTCATTTGGGAAGAGGACCAAGGCCACTATAAATAGGACCTAGCCACCACCCTATAGGGGATCAGATCGATTCTGCACTGACCAGCTGACCAGCTCACTTGAGCTCAAGAACACTCCTCCTCCTGACGTTTTTCTCCCACTGTACTAGTTCATCCTCAGCCCCTCGAGGTAGATCCACCACAAAGCAGGAGCAGGGTTTTACCCCGCAAGGTGGCCCGAACCTGGGTAAACTGCCATGTCCCCTTATCCTTTGAGTTCGTCAAGCTAGGCTGTGAGGTTGGCGAGTATGCAGACTGGGGAGGTTGAGTTCTTCGCATGCACCCCAGAGTTCTCACCTCTCAAGGGTGTGCAGAAACCGAAACCTGACATTTGCATGCCAGCTAGGGGTGCGTCGGAGCCTCTCTTCCTCTGATCGATCCTCCTGCACCCTGTGGTGCTCATGGATGATACTCCGAGGGCTCACATTGAGCAGGGTTGTTCATCCTGCCCGAGCAGTCCCGTCCACGCAAGAAGATCTCCACTCCGCGCTTCTCGAGGCATGCACCCACCCAGTGATATTGAGCGCGGGAGGTGTGGGCCGCTGCCGGCCGTCCTCGCCCCGTGCCGTAACCGCACCACCACGTGGTCCTCAAGCTAGGGCATGGGAATGGCGTCACACACTCGCCGGGAGTAGGCGAACATGCAAGCCGCGCTCATCGTAGCACGGGAGCTGCTGTGTTGCAGGTGGGCGGAGGGCGACCACGACGCCCTGCTGGAGTGGGTCGCTGTAACACCCACAATGCGGCAATATCTCCCACATGTCGGGGCATGACTTAGAGGCATAGCCGCATGGTAGTTTTGTCGCAAGAGGCGTCATCTTCACACAATCCCTTGTACTGAATAAGAAAGGGATAGGGAGTTGGCTTACAATCGCCACTTCACGCAATACATAAATAATTCATTGGCTTACAATCGCCACTTCACGCAATACATAAATAATTCATACTTCATCAAAATACACTCAAAGACTGACTATGGTCAAATCAGAATAAAAAGGAAGATACACCCCAAATGATAGATCCCCGATCGTCCCAACTGGGCTCCACTACTGATCATCAAGAAACGAAACGTAGTACCGACCCATATCCTCGTCGAACTCCCACTTGAGTTCGGTAGCATCACCTGCACTGGGATCCTCGTCACCTACAACTGTTTGGAAGTATTCGTGAGTCATGAGGACTCAACAATCTCACACCTGCGAGATCAAGACTATTTAAGATTATGGGTAGGAGAAGGTAGTGAGGTGGAGCTGCAGCAAGCACTAAGCATATATGGTGGCTAACATACGCAAATGAGAGCGGGAAGAGATGCAACGCAAACGGTCGAGAAGCTAGAAGTGATCAAGAAGTGATCCTGAAACTACTTACGTTCAAGCATAAAACAAGAACCGTGTTCACTTCCCGGACTCCGCCGAAAAGAGACCATCACGACCACACACCCGGTTGATGCTCTACAACCGGATATTAACAAATTCCCATCTGCCACATAACCACGAGCACGGCTCTCGAAAGTTTATACCCTGCAGGGGTGTCCCAACTTAGCCCATCACAAGCTCTCACGGTCAACGAAGGATATTCCTTCTCCTGGAAAGACCCGATCAGTCTCGGAATCCAGGTTACAAGACATTTCGACAATGGTTAAAACAAGACTAGCTAAGTCGCCCGACTGTGCCTACAAATCCAGATATGAGCTGCACATATCTCGTTCTCAGGGCACACCGAATTGTCCAAACTTCCGGTAGACCGGCCCAGAGTTTCCCCTGGTGGCCACCGACGGTTGACAGGTTGGACCAATAGTCAGAGGAGCACTGGCCCAGGGGTTTAAAAAGAAGATGACCCTGGAGTCTGTGGAACCCAAGGGAAAAAGGTTTAGGTGGCAAATGTTAAAACCAAGGTTGGGACTTGCTGGAGGAGTTTTATTTAAAGCGAATTGTCAAGGGGTTTCCATAACACCCAACCATGTAAGGAACACAAAATCAAGGAACATAACACCAGTATGACGGAAACTAAGGCGGCAAGAGTGGAACAAAACACCAGGAAAAGGCCGAGCCTTCCACCCTTTACCAAGAATATAGGTGCATTAATTAAAATAAGAGATATTATGATATCTCAACATATCCATGTTCCAACATGGAACAAACTTCAACTTCACCTGGAACTAGCAACGCTATAAGAGGGGCTGAGCAAAAGCGGTAACATAGCCAAACAACGGTTTGCTAGGAAGGTGGGTTAGAGGCTTGACATGGCAATATGGTAGGCATGTTATAACAAGTGGTAGGTAGCGCGACATAACGATAGAGCGAACAACTAGCAAGCAAAGATAGAAGTGATTTCGAGGGTATGGTCATCTTGCCTGCAAAGTTCTCAGAGTTGTCGAAAGCTTGATCCTCGTTAGCGTACTCAACAGGTTCCTTGGTCATGTACTCGTCTCTCAGCTCTACCCAAGCAAGAACACAAGCAAAGGAACATACATCAGTCACGGTGCAATGCACAAGCAACATGATGCAAAACATGGCATGATATGCAAGATATGATATGCAATGCATATGTGTGCTCCGGAAGGGAAATAATGAACAAGGCATCAACTTGGAAAACCAATTATGTCGCAGTAAGTATGAGATGATTTCGGTTGAAATCGATATAAAGATCACCGGAAACGGATGCACGGTTTGCAAATGGCAAGCAAAACAAGATTATGCAAAGCTGTGATTAACAGCATGATGGCACATAGAATGCAACAAGAAACTAAGCTACTACACTCGAACATAACAACAAAGCACATGGCAGTGATGTACAAGAGATGTTTGACAAAACATGAAGACTGAGCTACGGCTAAATAACAATAGAATAGGTACAAACAAGCCTGTCAAAAGTGCAAAAGATATCAACTTCACAGACTTAGTGAAAAATACTAACATGTCAAAAACAACATCAGGAATCACTGTTTAGAGCTAGCAAAGAACATGCTACAGGAACATATCATAGAAAACTAAGGCATGGAAAGATCCTACTAAATTCACAGAACAAAAGTCCCTTAGTGAACATCGGCCAAAAAGGCACAGAAGTTATGATGGGAACCATGTAAACATATCAAGTTTTATTAACAGTTTTAGACGGTAAAAAAATAGAGCATGGCGTAAATAGATTTATGTTAGAAACTTTGCGAGCTCATGCCACTCAGCAGAAGGCATTAAATGACAACACAAGCATATCAACAGAAAGAAGACATGTTCATGAATCTAAAAAACGCAAGATCAAGTTCATAGGGTATATGAATCACTAGCAACAACGATGGAAATTTTGATTAACATGTTAACAATCTGCCAGGAATAATTTATAGCAAAAGTAGAGCAAGAAAAAGACATGCTAGGGACTCCATAATTTCAACCAGGGCATGAATAGACAGAGAATAACGACATGTTTGAAACATCCTTACTGATGTATCTCAAGATAAGCATGTAACTCATGGAATCATCAAGTTTACATGGCATCAAAATAACAGCAGGAAAAGGACTTTGCTAAATCCTAAGTCCCTGAAAACAGCAACATTACGGAGCCTAGTTTGCACGCTTGTGCTAGTCACCACATAGATCACAAAAATACAATACTTGCACCCCTGTAAATAAGGCATGGTGTCGTTCAAAGCACATGTAGAACTCATGCTCATAAGATGCACACATCAAATGCAAAAAAATGACAAATCACCATGATCTGATATGTACCAGCAGTTAACATTTTATAGCACTCTTGCAACAATGAAAATGGCATCATAATGGACATTAACATGCATGAAATACATGGAACATGAAAAGAACAATGATACGAACATTTCGACATATCATATGCATGATTCGGAGCCACAGTCATGGAGATATAGCATGTTGAACAGGGCATCAAAATTACAGGGACTTAGGGACTTAGTCATCTTTGGGGGAAAAACAGGTGAGCACGATTTTGTTAAAAGTTGCATGGGCGGAAGATAGCAGTGGGAGGCTTACCCATGGGTTCGGCCCAGGACGGAAAGAGGTCAGCGATGAGGTGGGCTTGGAGCTTGGCCAAGGAGGTGCTGCGGCCCACGAGGCTGGCAGGAGGCCCGGTCGTCCTTCTCCCGATCCCAATCGGGACTGGAGAGGCAGGGGCGGGGGCGGCCGATGGCGGTGCCGGCGAGGACGCCGGAACGGCGGGGAGGTCTTGGGGCGCTGGGGACAACCGGATCCGGTCGCTCTGGACCCATTCCAGCTGGATCCGGTGGCAGCTCATGACAGGGCGGTGGTGAGGGACCTCTGGCGGCGACGGAGGACCTGGGTTGGCGGCGGAGCAAGAAGGAGGTCCGGCGGGGCGCTGCTCCAGCGAGGTCGCGGGAGGCAGCGGCGGCCGGCAACGGAGGAGCGGCATGCGACAGCGGAGCACGCGCGGGAGGGCGCGGACGCGATGTTCCGGGAGGGCCCGCCTCGGGCTCACATGGCCGCAGCGGCGGGAGGTGGCGGCGGCCACATGGCGGGCTCTGGTAGGCTGCGGGTGGCGGTGTATTTCGTCCACTGGAATCCGGACACGACCGGTGGCGGCGGGGGAAGATTGATAGGGTTTGATCCGTGAAATTTGGGGAGGGGCACATATTTATAGGTAGAAGGAGATAGGGGTGTCCAAATGAGGTGCGGTTTTCGCCCACACGATCCTGATCCGACGACGGAGAACATGGAGATGGTATAGATGGGTTATTGGGCTTCTTTGGAGGGGTGTTCGGCTGCAACACAAAAGAGGCTTTTGCGGTTACCTGGTTAACCGTTGGGGCATCAAACGGCCTCCAAATGAAACGAAATTTCACAGGCGGTCTACCGGTGGTGTACCCAGGCCATTTGACAAATCTCGGCCCATTCCGAGAAGGTTTTTATCCCGCTCATGAAAAGATACAAGAGTGGTGCGCCGGGTGCATGTGGGAGTGTCGGATTGCGAAATGGACTATGGGGAAAATGCTCGGATGCATGAGACGAACACGAATGCAAATGCGATGCACATGATGACATGATATGAAATGCAAGACATGAACAAAAAGCAAAACAAAGACAAAACCCAACCACGAAGGGAATATCATATCGCCTCTCCGGAAAAGGCAAGAGTCGGAATTACAAATATGGAAAGTTGTATCTGGGGTGTTACAACACTCCACCACTACAAGAGGATCTCTTCCCGAGATCTAGGATGGCACCGGAGGGAAAACAAAAGATGAAGAGGTAAAACAAAGTTGCTTCTTTGACAAACAAGTGAAACCACGAACCTTGAGAGGTTGAAAAGTTAAAATAAAGAACGCAACAGAGTTGAACACAATTGAGAGCACTACGGTAGAAAAGAGAAGGAAAACTTGATAAGATGGAAGAGCTTGAAAAGAGGACAGGACACTCCGATTAAATGGATAAGCACGAAAAGCACATGATCCTCATGATTCGAGATGATGAGTGAAGAAAGCAACGTCACAATGCCTCCGGAAGAAAGAAGGAATGGAATGCAATGAACGGAGGGAAACAAGATCTTGAGAGAGCACACTTACAACAAATGCTAGAACGGAGTTGTTGGATTATCAACAACGAAAGGATAAGCTTGATGTGGGCTTACGGAAGACATCTCAAAATTATGAGGTGACAACTTGCCACTCACGTGAAAAAGACTTGATTGAGAGCTAGAAAAGATAGAAAGCTTGTTCCACCGAGGTGGTAAGAAAAACTTGGATCATAGATAATCATCACAAAGAGCAACATTCCTTAGGGAAGGCTTTAGGTGTACTATCACCAAAGATAGCTCCAAAGAAGAAAATGATGGGTTTAAATATCTCATTCCTGACAACTTATCACCCATAAAACATGAAGGAAAACTGTCAAGAATGAAATAACACCATCTCAAAACATAAGGTAGAAAGGATTGCACTTTGGAATGCAAGATGAAGAATACTTAAGCTCCTCTTAAAAGAATCTCGATGAACACTTCGAGAAGGAATTAAATCCTTGATGAACCATCATGTAGAGCCTCCATGAAGAACTCCGGTAATAAAAGGTTTATATAAAGAAAGAGAAGTTGAAAACACAAGGTGAATCCTTGCAATGATTTAGATGAATCTTCGTGGTGATATAATTGAGAGATCTTGGAACTCCAGGAAAGTATGAATCACTTGAACCAAGAATTTACTCATCATGAACAGACTCCGGAAGGATGAATCAATCACTTGGATGATGCAATAATAAGAATTATGTTATGCACATCCTTCACCAATTTAAATTGATGACAAGCAACGGATTTGGCATACCACTTACTCTCGTTGAATGGATTTAAAGGAGATATGGCGCAACTTGAGAAAGTCTTCAATGACCCGCTGGTTGGATTGGAAAGAACGAATGAATTGAAATGAGAACATAGGAAGTGAAATCTTGAACAACCAGCGTAGGAATTGAAAATGAACGTAGCAAAGGCACAATTCACCGGGAAGAAATGGAGAACGATAGCTACATGCTGAGAATGAAGAATTATGAAATGATGGCCTTCGGACGAAATAAATGGAAGTAACTCAAGAAATGATCCGGATGGGTGAAATAAAAATTCTCACAATCGGAAACAATTATGAGAGGATGGCGACAAGCTTGAACTTCGCATCTTTGGTAGACTGGGTAAGGATTTAAGATGAACTCTTCTTCGGTCTTCCCATGTTGAGAATGACGATGAGAAACACCACCATGAATTGTTGAGATACCTCGGAACGAAAAATATAAAGGTTGAGCCAACGAAGGAAAGAATTTGAAAGATCTTGGAGAAGGACATTTTATTGATGATAAAACATTCTTACGTCAAACTTCGAAAGAATTTGGGAATAGCTCCGGTAAAATTAGAAGAGTCAGATAAGATCCTGGGAAAGACATGTGGGTTATGGCCCACTCAAGAGAAACACCGTTGAACGATTTAAAAGGAAGATTGCGCCGGCTGAATTAAATGGCTTGAATGAGATAACAATCTCGAAATAGGTTGAACAGATCTTGAATGAAAAGACGAGCCTTCTGAGATATCTTCAGCACTCCAGAACAAAAAGAATAGGAGTGAATGATTAAGAGGTGCACCGGCATGAGAAAACATTTGAAAGGAGGAAAAAGGAAAATGATCGGCAAAGCTTGAATTGAATCCACCGGAAAAGAAAAGAGAACGAAGAATGATAACTTGAAACTCTGCTAGTATCTTCCTGAGAATCACCGGATAAGAACATTGACGGAAAAGAATGGAGAGACTTCCCATCAATAAGATGGACACTTGACTAAGAAATCTGAGTCCTTGAAGAAACAAGGGGTGGGAGGGCGGGAAAACAAAGGCGACTTGGGGACGGATGAAATGATCAATGCTGGGAAAAACGAAGAGGTGATCTTGCGAATGTTGAAATGATCGGATCCACTTGAAGAGAAGCATACCTGTTGAGAAGAAATTGAGATGACAAACTCGATGATCAGGAAGGATTAGTATTCCCATAGAAATATGAGAACACCGCTTGGAAAAGGTATGGAATCCACATTTTGACTTCGAAGCAACTCGAATACCATACACTCAAAATAAAAACAAAGGATTGGCTTAGGTGTTGGGGATATAGGGGAAGCATAATATCTCACCCAAACTAACAATCCCTACATCCAGTTTTATCCATCCGTCAACACATAACCAAGAAACCTTTGGAAATCATGTACCTCAACCTTCGAAAAAGCATCAGTTATACGAGTTATGGCAATACTCCCGACCTCCCGCCCCAGTACTGGGTGGCGTCGAGGTTATCTCACCAACAACTGCATAAAAGAGATTTTTGATGTCGGCGAACTCAGGTATTCCAGAACTGCAACAGTAAAATTGTGACGACAACACATCGGAGCTCAACTCCCCGGGACACTGCCACAACCCCTAAATGTTAGGAGGCACCAAGAACAATGTTCTCGTCACAAGACTATCGGAACGACTCCAAGATACCCACGTGAACCTAAAAAAATCGTGAAATTTGAGGAGAGGAGAGTCAAAACTTCTACGTCAGGATGCCTCACCAGAGCGACGAAGGGATTGGGGAATAAAAAGAATCCTACTCTCCGATATATATAATCTTAAGACTCAAAACATTTTGTTCTAGACTCAACAATGTCAGAGATTCGATCAAACAGGGGGCTGCTAAGTCGGGGATGGCTTTGATACCAACTTGTAACACCCACAATGCGGCTATATCTCCCATGTGTCGAGGCATGCCTTAGAGGCATTGCCGCATCGTAGTTTTGTCGCAAGAGGGGTAATCTTCACACAATCCCATGTACTGAATAAGAAAGGGATAAGGAGTTGGCTTACAATCGCCACTTCACGGAATACATAAATAATTCATAATTCATCCAAATACACTCAAAGACCGACTATGGTCAAATCCGAATAAAAAGGAAGATACACCCCAAATGCTAGATCCCCGATCGTCCCAACTGGGCTCCACTACTGATCATCAGGAAATGAAACATAGTAACAACCCAGATCCTCATCGAACTCCCACTTGAGTTCGGTAGCATCACCTTTACTAGTATCCTCATCACCTGCAACTGTTTGGAAGTATCCGTGCGTCACGAGGACTCATCAATCGCACACCCGCGAGATCAAGACTATTTAAGCTTATGGGTATGAGAAGGTAGTGAGGTGGAGCTGCAACAAGCACTAAGAATATATGGTGGCTAACATATGCAAATGAGAGCAAGAAGAGAACCAACGCAAATGGTCGAGAAGCTAGAAGTGATCAAGTGATCCTGAAACTACTTACGCTCAAGCATAACACAAGAACCGCGTTCACTTCCCGTTCCCTACAATCGGATATTAACAAATTCCCATCTGCCGCATAACCCCGGGCACGGCTCTTGGAAGTTTATACCCTGCAAGGGTGTCCCAACTTATCCCATCACAAGCTCTCATGGACAACGAAGGATATTCCTTCTCCCAGAAAGACCCGATCAGTCTTGGAATCCCGGTTACAAGACATTTCAACAATGGTAAAACAAGACCAGCAAAGCCGCCAGACTATGCCGACAAATCCCGATAGGAGCTGCACATTTCGACAATATTGGAGGCATGATATAACAAGTGGTAGGTAGCGCGACATAACGATAGATCAAACAACTAGCAACCAAAGATAGAAGTGATTTCGAGGGTATGGTCATCTTGCCTGCAAAGTTCTTAGAGTTGTCGAAAGCTTGATCCTCGTTAGCGTACTCAACAGGTTCCTCGGTCACGTACTCGTCTCCCGGCTCTACCTAAGCAAGAACACAAGCAAAGGAACAACAATAGATCATGGTGCAATGCACAAGCAACATGATGCAAAACATGGCATGAT
Source organism: Triticum dicoccoides (assembly GCF_002162155.2). Lineage (NCBI taxonomy): Eukaryota > Viridiplantae > Streptophyta > Magnoliopsida > Poales > Poaceae > Triticum > Triticum dicoccoides. The sequence continues at coordinate 356,911,586 of NC_041390.1, read as the reverse complement.
ATGCAAGATATAATATGCAATGCATATGCGTGCTCTGGAAGGGAAAGAATGAACAAGGTATCAACTTGGCAAATCAAGTATGCCTTTGGAAAGATGAGACGATTTCAGTTGAAATCGATATAAAGATCACCGGAAACGGACGCACGGTTTGCAAATGGCAAGCAAAACAAGAATGACGCAAAACTGTGATTAACAACATGATGCCACTTAGAATCTAACAAGAAACTAAGGTACTGCACTCCAACATAACAACAAAGCATATGGGAGAGATTTACAAGAGATGCTTGACAAAACATGAACACTGAGCTACGGCTAAATCACACTAGAACAGGTGCAAACAAGCATGGCAAAAGTGCAAAAGATATCAGCTTCACAGACTTAGTGAAAAATACTAACATGTCAAAAACAACGTCAGGAAGCACTGTTTATAGCTAGCAAAAACATGCTATAGGAACATATCATAGAAAACAAAGGCATGGCATGATTCTACTAAATGCATAGAACAAAAGTTCCTTACTAAACATTAGCCAAAAAGGCACAGAAGATATGATGGCAACCATGTAAACATAGCAAGTTTTATGATAGCAACTTTGCGAGCTCATGCAACTCACCACAAGGCATTAAATGAGAACATAAGAAAACCAACATCAAGAAGACATGTTCATGAAGCTAACCATCGCAAGAGCAAGTTCATAGGGTACATACATCACTAGCAACAACCATGGCAATTTTGATTAACATGTTAACAATCTACCAGGAATAATTTATAGCAAAAGTAGAGCAAGAAAAGGACATGCTAGAGCACTCCATAATTTTAACCAGGGGCATGAATGGACAGAGAATAACCACATGTTCAAAACACCCTTACTTAAGTATCTCAAGATAAGTATGTAAAAATGACAAATCATATGATGCACACATCAAATGCAACAAAAATGACAAATCACCATGATGTGATAAGTACCACCAGTTAACATTTTATAGCACTCTTGCAACAATGAAAATGACATCATAATGGACAGTAACATGAATGGAAATGCTTTGAACATGAAGAGCACAACGGGATGAACATTTCGACATATCATATGCATGATTCGGAGCCACGGTCGTGGAGATATAGCATGTTGAATAGGGCATCGAAATTACAGGGACTTAGGGACTTAGTCATGTTCGGGGGGAAAATAGGTGAGCATGATTTAGTTAAAAGTTTCATGGGCGGAAGATAGCAGTGGGAGGCTCACCCATGGGCTCGGACCAGGAAGAAAACAGGCCGACGAGGAGGTGGGCTTGGAGCTGTGCCGGGGAGGCGCTGCGGCCCACGAGGCAGGCAGGAGGCCTGGTCGTCCTTCTCCCGATCTTGATCGGGACCGGAGAGGCAGGCGCGGTGGCGGCCGATGGCGGCGTCGGCGAGGACGCAGGAACAGCAGGGAGGTCACGGGGCGCTGGGGATGACCGGATCTGGTCGCTCCAGACCCGTTATGGCCGGATCTAGCGACAACTCGTGACGGGGCGGTGGTGAGGGAGCTCCGGCGATGGGGGCTTCCATGGTGGCGGCGGAGGACCTGGGTCGGCGGCGGAGCAAGAAGGAGGTCTGACGGGGTGCTGGGGACGACCGGATCCGGTCGCTCCAGACCCGTTCCGGCCGGATCCGGCGGCAGCTCATGACAGGGCGATGGTGAGGGAGCTCCGGTGGCGGCAGTTTCCATGGCGGCGGTGAAGTACCTGGGTCGGCGGCGGAGCAAGACGGAGGTCCGGCGGGGCACTCCTCGAGCGAGGTCGCGGGAGGAGGCGGCGGCCGGCGGCGGAGGAGCACGCGCGGGAGGGCACGGGCGCGATGGGCCGGGCGGGCTGGCCGGGCTGCGGCGGGAGGTGGTGGAGGCCACGTGTCGGTCTCTGTTAGGCTGCGGGCGGCGGCGCATTTCGTCCAGTGGAATCCGGACACGTCCGGTGGCGGCGGGGGAAGATTGCTAGGGTTTCATCCGTGAAATTTTGGGGAGGGGCACATATTTATAGATAGAAGGGGATAGGGGTGTCCAAATGAGGTGCGGTTTTCGCCCACACGATCGTCCGACGACGGAGAACTTGGAGATGGTATAGATGGGTTATTGGGCTGCAACACAAAACAGGCTTTTGCGGTTACCCGGTTAACTGTTGGGACATCAAACGGCCTCCAATTGAAATGAAATTTGACAGGCGGTCTACCAGTGGTGTACCCAGGCCACTTGACAAATCTCGGCCCATTCCGAGAAGGTTTTTCTCCCGCTCACGAAAAGAGACAAGAGGGGCGCGCCGGGTGCATGTGGTAGTGTCGGATTGCGAAACGACAACAGGGAAAATGCTCGGACGCATGAGACAAACACGAATGCAAATGCGATGCACATGATGACATGATATGAAATGCAAGACATGAACAAAAGGCAAAACAAAGACAAAACCCCAACCACGAAGGGAATATCATATTGTATCTCCGGAAAAGGCAAGATTCCGAGTAACAAATATGGAAAGTTGTATCCGGGGTGTTACAATCACGGAGCTACTTGATGCCACCCTCAGGGACGTGGCACCCTTCTGCACCCTGCCTACGTTGCAGACAGTGGCGGTGGCGCATGCCGGCACGCATCGTTGTCAGATTTCGGGTTTCGATAAAACCCTTGAGGTTCGATTACTAGGGAGCGCACGAAGATCTCTCCTCCCCCTCAGACTCTCCCTCACCGTGATCTCAAGGCTCAGTGCGTCAAACTCACAGAACAAAGGACACAGGGTTTATACTGGTTCGAGCCACCAATGTGGTGTAATACCCAACTCCAGTGTGGTGTGGTGCATTGCCTCTTTGGCTGAGGATGAACAAGTACAAGGGAAGAACAGCCTCCTAAGGAGAGGTGCTCTTGTTGCTCGATGAGCTTGTGAGTACGAGGGTGGAATGGATCTCTTCCAAGATGAGTTGCCTCCTACTGTGGTGGCTAGTCCTATACATAGAGGCCCTGGTCCTCTTCCCAAATGTTAGGCGGGAAGGGATCACACAACGGCCAATTTGAAGGGGGACAGCTAGTACAAGTTATCCTGACAAAAGGTGGTGTTCGCCTGCCAAAGGCTCTGGTGGTGACGCCGTCTTGGGCTCCACTGTGACCTCCGTCCTGCCGTCCTGCTGGTCTTGGTCTCGTTGCACTGATATGGAAACCTTTGCCTGATGCCTCGGGACTCCTCGCGTGCGCTTTCCTCTTTAGCACCAAAGAGGAAACAAGGACACTGGCGCACGCCTGGCGCCTGCCTGGCCCCGGTCGTCATGGCTTACGTCATAGGAACCTCACGAGTTGCCCCTTGCCTTGATCTCTTCGCATCTCGTGACCTAGCCTGGTGAGGCCACCCTCGAGGAGGTCTTGCGTCGTCCACCTCGTGAGGCTCGGCCCCTCGCGAGGGTCTTTGGTGTTTGCTGGTGAAGATGGGCTGTACGGGGCCGCTGGTGGAGCCACGCCGTGGGCCGCAGGCAGGCAAGTCTGGGTACCCCCGTTCCCAGGACGCCGATAGTAGCCCCGGGCCCAAGGCGCGCTCTGAGTTGGCTTCGAGGCGAAGCCAAGGGGCAAGTGCGGAGCGCCGCTGGGCCCAACAGCCCGCGGCCTCGGTTGACACATGGCAATTGATGGGACGTGGGCGTCTCCGCTTCCCCATGCTGCCTTGGCAACTGCCCGACTGACAACGAACCTGGTAACCATGGGCATCCAACCAGTCACCAACTTCCTCGCGAGTAGTGCCAATCTCATTCGCAGCTGGCACAGGCATCACCTCAGCAGGCATGTAATCTTCATGGCGGCGCACAATGGGGACGTGCGGCGTCACATAGGTGCGCGGCCATCTTGCATCTCCGGCATCAACGATGTGGTGACCAACAGGGACATACTTCACTGGATCCAGAGGGAACTTGGCCATCTCACGAAGTGGCGATGATGGCTCTAGAGGTGAAGATGGAGTCGCCGGAGGGAAGCCCGGAGGATTTGAGGGGCCAAGATGGTTGGAATTGGGCGAAGTGGACAGTGCAATCAAAGCAGGGGAGTCCAAGTTTGGTACATATCCTGTCGGAGAGATATTCCCAGCCCGTGTAGCTTGAACCTCGGAAACTGGAATGACAGCGTGTTTTGGTTTCCAAACCAAACCCAAATGCTGAGCAAAACGGGTGCAATCACGCCTCATATGACCAACCCTAGAACAAACCAAGCACTTTAAAGTTGACATGCACGCAGAGGAAAAATGCCCTTGCTTAAAATGTATCTCACACGTTACAATTTCATATACCATATCATTATTCATTTCATCAAAAGAAGCTGCTGCTTGAGAGGAGCTTGGCAGTGTTACCACAGAAGATGGGCCTTTTGGGCCCAAGTGAGGATGATTTGAAGAGCCCGAATTCCCGCCCGAACTAGCCGGCGCAATATCTAAGGCAATACCCCCCATGGCGGTATGATGTTGGATAACTAATTTGCTCACCATGCCAAAGACGATCGGCGACGAGGCTATAGTCCAATTAAGATCAATAGGTTGAGGTGGATGAATGACCACACGTTCCCTATCAGGAACCTCATAACCAGCACATTCAGCGGTAGCAATGCAATCAGCAAACACATGAAATATATACCCATTGCATGCATCATAAGTTTGGAACGTAGCAAAAGATAATTTCTTTTGAACAGAGGATCCAGACTTAATGGCGGACTTAGCAGGAGGATTATGCATTGCAAGGAGACCTAAGGCTGCCCTGTGCTTGGAGGGGCTAACCAAAATCCATTCAGCATCAAACTCTTTCTTCCAATTTTTAAACTCATGATACCAATTCGGTCCCCCATTACCCAACAAATGAAAGTAACATTTGAATTGAGGGCAGGAATAACATCTAGTATCAACAATATAGAAACCAACATCCTTGCATGAGACATTAAAGCTAAATACCTTGAACGCAATATATGAAACCCATAGATCAATGGTTGATCCTCCCAACGCAAATTCAAGAGCTGCGGCCATAGAATCCTCGGTGAGCCTGAAATCATGCCTGCTGAATGAGACGACCAAGTTGAAAGCATCTCTATCTCGCATAGGATGAACGGTGAGACCAGAAGCCTTGTAGATCTCATCTGCAAAAACTCTACCCTTGGATAAATCCAAGCCAAGGGTAGATCCAAATGAAGGATCCATCATAGAAGACATGAGAAGAGAGATATGGGAACGCCGAACAAGATGAATGGATCTGATCACCAAGTTATTGGTGAAATGTGGAGATCACCGGTGGGCTAGGGTTTAGGGGTGGGTGGGTGGGAGAGAGTGCCATGATGACACGTGACACATCAAGATTAGCTAGCCAGCTATCTTCGCCCACGCAAAAGCGAGTCATAAGTGCCCTAAGGGCTGCCATGGTGTAACACCCCGGATGTAATTTAGCTTATCTGTACTCCAACTCTTGCCGTTTCCGGCCTAAGTTATTTTATTTTCCTCAGTGTCGGGTTTTTGTCTCCGTGTGTTGTTGCCTTTGTCATGCATCTCATATCATGTCATCATGTGCATTGCATTTGCATACGTGTTCGTCTCATGCATTCGAGCTTTTTCCCCGTTGTCCGTTTTGCATTGCGGCGCTCCTATCTCCTCCGGTGCCCCTTTCTACCTCTTTTCGTGTGTGGGGGTTAAACATTTCCGGATTGGACCGAGACTTGCCAAGCGGCCTTGGTTTACTACTGGTAGACCGCCTGTCATGTTTCATACCATTTGGACTTCATTTGATACTCCAACGGTTAACCGAGGGACCGAGAGGGCCTCGTTTGTGTTGCAGCCCAACACCCTTCCAATTTGGCCCAAAACCCACCTAAACCCTCTCCATCATCTTGATCGTTCGATCATGATCGCGTGGCGGAAAACCGTGCTCAATTTGGAGCCTCCTAGCTCCTCCTACCTATAAATATAGACACTTCCCCGAAATTCCGGGTCAAAACTACCCTAACCTTGTCCCCCTGGTCTCTCTGCGCGGCCGGACAACGTCCGCCCGCGCCGGACATCACCGCCGCCACGTGGCCAAGCCGCCCCACATCGCCGCCTCAGTCCTGCCGGCCCGCTCGGCCCGGCCGGGGCCCCCGAAGCCCATCGGCTCCACCCCGCCGCCTGGGTGCCCGCGCCGCCCGACCGCCTTGCCGTCTCCGCCGCCAGACCGCCTTGCCGTCTCCGCCGCCATCGCTCGACGCCGCCTCGCGCCATCACCGAGCCGCCCCGCCACCCTCCGCCGTCCTCCTCTCCGTCGCCGGCGCACCCCGGTGACCTCTACCCACCGGATCCGGCGACCTCCGACCTCTACTCCGGCCACCACCGCGGCCATTTCCAGCAACCTCGGTGCGAGATGAACAGTGCTGCTATAGTAACCGCGGGCTGGATCTGAGATCTACTCCAGACGGTTGACTTTTCATCCCCGAACCCTAATCTTTTTGCAAATTTTGCATGCTCTAACTCTGTATCCGTAGCTCCGATTTATGCGTGTAGCATATCAAAATGTTCGTCCGGACGAGGACATCATTTCATTTCATTGCATCATTTTCATTTGAGCTCATCTTGATGCCCGAAATGCTGTTGGAAGAGGGCTACGTGATAAATTTGCCAGATCTGTTTCATCAAATAGATATTTGTCATTTTTGCCATGATTAATGTGTGCATGATATGATCCTGAGCTCTACATGAGTTTTGTTATATGCCATGACATCTTTGCAGAGGTGCTTACCATGTATTTTTTTGATATGCGTGGTGACTAGCACAAGCTTGCAAAGTAATGTAATCGGTAATGCTGATTTCAGGGACTTAGAATTTCACTAAGTCCTTGTCCTGATTTTGTTGATATGCCATATGTTCATGTTGTTTCCTAGTGATCCGTGCCTCTTTTGAGGATGATCAGTAAGGATGATTTGTTAACATTGTGGTTCTCTATCCATCCATGTCTTTGTTTGCATTTATGGAGCAACCTAGCTTGAGTCAATCGAGCACTACTTTTGCTATATGGTGCATCCTGGCAGATTGTTGACTTGTTAGCGATTTTGCCGAGGATGTTGCTATTGATCCGCGCATGCTATGTTGTTGTTCTTGCCATGTCTAGCTTCTATGCCATGTATTCTTGATGGGTGTATGCTTAGTTTGTCATGCCATGCTATGTAGTGAGTGCATCGAGCTCATAAACATGCCTACTCATTAACTGATTTGCATGCTCCAGTTTTTCTCCAAGTCTGAGATCTGTTTATGTTTTTGCCATTTCACATGCTTGCAATTGTATTTTCTGATCCCTTTTGGCTCAAGGTCACTAAGGGGCTTTTTTTAAGTGCTTTGAGTAGCTTCATACCATGCCTTGCTTTGCCATGTTAAATTCCTGTAGCATGTAGTTTTCATGCTCTAAAGTGTGCTTCCTGATGTTAAATTCCAGTCTTGTGTTAATTTCACTAAGTCTGAAACCTGTTATCATTTGCTCTTTTGACATGCTTGTATGAACCTGTTAATGGATGAATTAGCCGTAGCTCAGTGTTCATCTTTTGTCAAGCTTCATGAGTGGATCCATGCCATGTATTTTGTTGTTATGTTTGGGTGCTGTAGCATACTTATCTTGTTGCATTTAGATGGCTACTTGCTAATTATCGCAGACCGGTGCCATATTTGTTTTGCTTGCCATTTCCAAACCGTGCATCCGATTCCGGTGATCTTTATATCGATTTCAACCGTAATCACCTCACCTTTCTAGTGGCACTCTTGGATTTCCATGTTGAGGCCAGGTTCAATCATTCCTTGTCAAATCTTGCATCTGCATCACATATCGCATCCCGCATAGCATACCATGTTTGCATCATGTTGTTTGAGCATTGCACGTTGTTGATTGTGTTCCGTTTGCTTGTTGTTCTTGTTTGGGTAGAGCCGGGAGACGAGTTCGTGAATGAGGAGCTCGTTGAGTTTGCTTACGAGGATCAAGTCAACTCTGACAACTTTGCAGGCAAGATGATCATACCCTCGAAATCACTTCTATCTTTGCTTGCTAGATGCTCGCTCTTTTGCTATGCCTATGCTGCGATACCTACCACTTGCTTATCATGCCTTCCAAATTGCCATGTCAAACCTCTAACCCACCATGTCCTATCAAACCGTTGATTGGCTATGTTACCACTTTGCTCAGCCCCTCTTATAGCGTTGCTAGTTGCAGGTGAAGATTGGAGATCGTTCCTTGTTGGAACTTTGTTTATTATTGGGATATCACCATATTATTTGTTATGTTAATGCACCTATATACTTGGTAAAGGGTGGAAAGCTTGGCCTTTTTCCTAGTGTTTTGTTCCACTCTTGCCGCCCTAGTTTCCGTCATGTCGGTGTTATGTTCCCGGATTTTGCGTTCCTTACGCGGTTGGGTTATAATGGGAACCCCTTGACAATTAGCCTTGAATAAAACTCCTCTAGCAATGCCCAACCTTGGTTTTACCATTTGCCACCTAGCCTCTTTTTCCCTTGGGTTTCCGGAGCCCAAGGGTCATCTTTATTTAAACCCCCCTAGGCCAGTTCTCCCTTGAGTGTTGGTCGAAACTAGAGCCCTGTGCAGCGCCCCCTCGGAAAAACTCGAGGTTTGGTTTAAGTTGTATGGAGCGCTCATCTGAGTGTGCCCTGAGAATGAGATATGTGAAGCTCCTATCGGGATTTGTCGGCACATTCGGGCGGTGTTGCTGGACTTGTTTTACCATTGTCGAGGATGTCTTGTAAAACCGGGATTCCGAGTCTGATCGGAATTTCTCGGGAGAAGGAATATCCTTCGTTGACCGTGAGAGCTTGTGATGGGCTAAGTTGGGACTCCCCTGCAGGGATTTGAACTTTCGAAAGCCGTGCCCGCGGTTATGGGCAGATGGGAGTTTGTTAATGTTCGGTTGTAGATAACATGAAACTTAACTTAATTAAAATGAATCAACCGCGCGTGTTACCGTGATGGTCTCTTCTCGGCGGAGTCCGGGAAGTGAACATGGTGTTGGAGTAATGCTTGACGTAGGTTGTTCTAGGATCACTTCTTGATCATTAGTTGCTCGTCCGTGCTTTGCCTTCTCTTCTCGCTCTCTTTTGCGAATAGGTCAACCACCATATATGCTAGTCTCTTGCTGTAGCTCCACATCATACCTTTGCCTTACCTATAAGCTTAAATAGTCTTGATCGCGAGGGTGCGAGATTGCTGAGTCCCCATGGCTCACAGTTTACTTCCAAACCAGATGCAGGGACCAATGATACCGCTCCAGACGATGTGCTTGAGCTCAAGTGGGATTTCGATGAAGACTCTCGCCATTACTATGTGTCTTTCCTAGATGATTAGTAGTGGTGCCCAGTTGGGGCGATCGGGGACCGTGTCACATGTGGGGGTTGATCTTTTATTTTGGTACCGTAGTCGGACCATGAGTGTATTTGATGATTGTAATGTTATTCATGTATTTGTGTGATGTGGCTAGTGTAACCAACTATGTACCTTTTCCCCTTTTTATCTATTTACATGGGTTGTTGTGAAGATTACCTTACTTGCGACATTGCTTTCAATGCGGTTATGCCTCTAAGTCGTGCTTCGACACGTAGGAGATATAGCCGCATCGAGGGTGTTACACCTGGACTTTGGTTTTTCTTGGCCAAGGTGTCGGCGAGCCATTCATCGCGGATGCCGTGCTAAAAGGCTGCTAGGGCTTCAACATCCGGAGAGTCGATGATCTGGTTCTTTTTAGTTAGGAACCTACTCCAGAATTTCCAGGCTGACTCTCCGGGCTGTTGAACTATGTGACTTATGTCATCAGCATCCGGAGGTCGGACGTATGTACCTTGGAAGTTGTCGCAGAAGGCATCTTCCAAGTCCTCCCAGCTGGCAATGGAGTTTTCAGCCAGGCTCTTCAACCAATGCCGATCTGGTCTCCTAAATTTTAGCTGGAGGTATTTGATGGCATGAAGGTCATCACTACGGGCCATATGAATATGGAGAAGAAAGTCCTCAATCCATTCAGCGGGATCTGTTGTTTCATCATATGATTCGATATTCACGGGTTTAAACCCTTCTGGGAATTTGTGCTCCTTTACTTCATCAGTGAAGCAGAGTGGGTGTGCGGCACCTCTATATCGGGCCAAGTCGCGATGTAGCTTGGATGGAGTCCGTCTGCAGTTTGCGGCCCTGACGTGGTTATGCTTATAACATCTGGCTAGGTAGCCATTGTCGCACGTCGGGGCACGCCCTCATGATCCGTAGATCGATCTGGTCTGACCTGCTCTCTTCTCCAGGTTCTTCCACAGGTCATATGTATATCCCCGAGGTGTTGTGTCCCTACCTTTACGGCGAGGTAGTATAGGGTGGTGTTCGGCTTGAGTTGCCGTTTTGTCCCGGCCACGTGGTGGTCGGTCAACCACGTTGACGATACAGGCCCAAGTGCCTCGTCGTCGAATTGAGGTAGTAGTTTACGCTTTGGGTAACTTTTGGTTGTGCGCTCGAGGCCGTATTCCTCGGTTGCCAGGACATTAGCCCACCTATCGTTGAGTAGGTCTTGATCAGCTTGAAGCTGCTGCTGCTTCTTTTTTAGGCTCCTTGCTATGGCAATTAGCCGACGCTTAAAGTGCACGTGCTCGAGAGGTTCCTCAGGCACGATAAAGTCTTCGTCGCTGAGGCTCACCTCATCCTTCGAGAGTGGAAGATAATTACTGTCCTCCGAGTCTTTGTTTACGGCATGTTCATCAGGCTTAACTTGCCCATCTTCCCTATCTTCCTTCTCGGGGGCTGGCTCGACGGGGTCTTCTTGGTCTTTGGCATCGTTCGGAGTATTGTCATCTCTTGTGCCGGTATCGCTGCCTTTTTCACGGCGTGATTTAGAGCGGCGTCGCTGATGTCAGTGCTTTGGCTGTATCTTAGGAGGTTTATCCTCGACAGGACCTTTATCGTTATCGTCGTTACCCTCTTTTGGTGTATCCACCATGTGCACGTCATATGGACAGGTGTCCGTCCAGCTTCTGGTAAACGGCGGGCTTTGGGCCTGCTCTTCTCGGGCATCATCATCCATACCATCGATGTCTTCGGAGCCGTAATAGAGCATGTCAGTTAAGTCCTCGACAGTGGCTATGAAGTGGGTGGTGGGTGGGACATAAACTTCCCTGCTCTCAGCCCCTAGTCCGGGATGGGTGTTGTTCGTATGTTGCTCCTCTGTAATGACGAGGGATCGAATCAAGTCCAGAGCCTCTCTTAAAGGCGAGGTATGGTCGGGGAGAAGAGACTTAGTGGTGTACGGCGGGAAGGAAACTCCTTGGCCGAGCTCACACGATGCTGACTCCAAGGGTTCGGAGCCACTGTCCAGAGAGGAGTCCGGCTTCATGATGGTTGCCAGCGACACTGCTTCCTCCGGCTCTCCCGTACTAGGATTAGTAGCCACAGATAGTCCGGCGGGCTCAGGAATCCCGTCTTCGGACCTAGTGATGTGCTCCGGACCTAAGGCCAGAGCGGAGGTTGGGGTCTTGAACCCTGGGAAGATCAATTCTCCTCGGATATCAGCGACATAGTCCAGATTTCCAAAACTAATCTGGTGACCTGGGGCGTATCAGTCGATCTGCTCTAGATGGCCAAGCGAGTTGGGCGGCAGTGCGAAGCTGCCGAATACGAAGATCTGGCCAGGGAGAAAAACCTACCCCAGGGCGGCATTGTTGTAGATGACTAATGGAACCATCGAACCTTCTCATGACTACACATCAGAACTCTGAATGAAAGCACCAATGTCGGTGTCAAAACCGGCGGGTCTCGGGTAGGGGGTCCCGAACTGTGCGTCTAGGGTCGATGGTAACAGGAGACAGGGAATACGATGTTACCCAGGTTTGAGCCTAGTTGATGGAGGTAATACCCTACTTCCTGCTTGATTGATCTTGATGAATATGATGATTACAAGAGTAGATCTACCACGAGATCGTAATGGCTAAACCCTAGATGTCTAGCTTGTATGATTGTGATCTTCCCTACAGACTAAACCCTCCGGTTTATATAGACACCGGAGGGGCCTAGGGTTGTACAAAGTCGGTTTACGGGGGAAGGAATCTTCATATCCGAACTCCAAGCTTGCCTTCCATGCAAAGGAGAGTCCCATCCGGACACGGGAGGATGTCTTCTATCTTGTATATTCACGGCCAATCAGTCTGGCCCATGTCACATAGACCCGATGCTCGAGGACCCCATAATCCAGGACCCCCTCAGCAGACAACACCAAGACCTCCACAAGGAGCGGCAACCTCAGGCTGGCTCCCGAGGAGTAGAGATTTCTATGCAAGCCTCACCTCGCGATGTTCGGATGATGTGTGCCATGATGACCAAGGCCAGGCGGGCGCCAGCGGGCGCAATGTACCAGCTTCCTCTTTGGTGCTAATGAGGCAAGCGCAGATGCAGAGTCCCGAGGAATCAACCAAAGGTTTCCATTCCCTTACAACAAAACCAAGACCACTAGGACTGCAGGACGGAGGTCATCATCGAGCCCACCACGACGTCACGACCAGAGGCTTTTGCAGGCGAAGACTACTTTTGTCAGGATAGCATGTACTAGATGCCTCCCTTGGAATTTTTCCGTTGTAGGATCCCTTCCCACCTTCATTTGCAAAGAGGACCAAGGCCACTATTAATAGGACCTAGCCACCACGGTAGAGGGGATAGGGTCCATTCCACCCTGACCAGCTCACCAACCCACTTGAGCTCAAGAACACTCTTCCTCCTGAGGTTGTTCTCCCACTGTACTAGTTCATCTTCATCCCCGCGAGGACAATCCACCACAAAGCAGGAGTAGGGTTTTACACCGCAAGGTGGCCCGAACCTGGGTAAACTGTTGTGTCCCCTTTTCCTTTGAGTTCGTCGAGCTAGGCTGTGAGATTGGCGAGTAGGCAGACTAGGGAGGTTGAGTCCTTCACACGCACCCTAGAGTTCCAACCTCTCAAGGGTCTGCGGAACCCAAAATCCGACATTTGGCGCATCAGGTAGGGGTCCATCAGAGCCTCTCTTCCGCCAGTTGATTTGCCGCCGCTCCACCGCTTCGACGGCTGACGCTCGTCGAGCTCATGCTGAGCCCCGGGCTACTCTTGCTGCCCGCGTCTCTCAGACAGCACCGGCAGGCGACAGCTACCCTCGCTGTCCCCCATCGCTGGTGGCGAACGCAGCCACCAGCCTCGTGGGATCAGTGTCGACTTCGTCTTCTTCAGTACCCCCTGCTTCAACTTCTTCGGAGGAGTGCCCTGGGACGTCATGGTGACCCGGCGGAGCACAGTGACTCCCTCACCAGGTGCTTGTTGGTGTCATTGTCATCAGGGAGCGTGCGGAGGAGATCATTCCGGCGTGGAGGTGAAGTCTCCCCCGCCCCCTCCTGGGTCGCCTCTGAGTCTGACCTCTCCTCTTGGTCAGATTAGCCGGAGGACAACATCACCGGGGGACTAGGGGCCCAGTAGGCACCAGTGGGATGAGCCTGCGCTCGTTGAAGGCATGCATGGCGGCAACGATCTTTTCCCCATCTAGACGGTGGTATAGCGACAGATGGGTATCCAGTGGGCAAATCTGGTCCTTCCTAACTAGGAAGCACATGACCTTGTTCAGCTCCTCTTCGGGCAGGTCATCCGATCGCAGGCGGAGTACGCCTCCAACGCCCGCGAGCGTCCACAAGGGGCGCGAGCGTGCCTCGAGCAGAGCCAGGCGCTGCATCAAGAATTCCTTGACGATCATGGCCCCTGTCAGCGTCTCTGCCTTTGGGTCATCCGGCTTTAGGTCAGACACCATCTTCTCCATCAACTGCTCCACCCGGGGATCGGCGAGCTTCTCATGATTCCATCCCTTGTGAGGTGCTGGCATCCCAGTCAGCAGAACCAGCCCAGGGTAAGAGTGCGAGGCATCCATGAGAAGCCACTTGTTCCTGAAGTCTTCTACCTTCTTCCCGGGTCGCGAAATCGCATTGCTGCGGTTGGCTGCAACGAATTTGGCACATCCCGAGCACGGGCCTTCCTTGACCAGCAGGTAAAAGAAATAGCAGAGCAGCGCCACAGACGACATCACCCCCATGAATGCCTCATAGTAAAAGGAAAAGATCGACAGAAGGAGGACAGAGTTGGGATGAAGATGAAGGACGTGGAGTTGTAATGGTGAAGGACGACATAGAAGAAGCCGGGGAAAGGGGGGACCAGCCCCGCGAAGACGTTGTGCAAGAAGAAGTGATAGAAGGTACCGCCCAAGGTTTCCGGCTTAGCGGAGCCGGCCCAGAGCGCTATGTCTCCCCCCTCGTTGCTGCTATCCCCCGTCACTAGGAGCGGGGTAGCATGGTTCATCTCCGTGACTGTAGGCGTGCTCAGGGAAGGCTGAAACCAGGAAGGTGAGCGCGCGGCCTTCGCCTTCTCGGTGGCTGGGGAGGGTTTTGGTGGATCTGGGGCTTTCAGGGCGAGAAGGAGAAAGGGGATCTAGAGCAAGATGAAGGGAAGTCAATGAAAGCTCTGTAGCGGGCGCCAGCCATTTTGTCAGCCATGAATGGTTGCCGAGGCAGCAGGGGGAAGCAGAGGCGCCCACTTCCCATCTATTGCAACGTGTCGACCAAGGCCGCAGGCGGTTGGGGCCCGTGGTGCCCCGCTCTTGCCCTTTGGCTTCGCATCGAAGCCATGTTCGAGCGTGCCTTGGGCCCGGGGGCTACTGTCGACGTCCTGGGAATGGGGGTGCCCAGACTTGCATGCCTACATCCCACGGCGTGGCTCCATCAACGGCCCCTGCTTCTACAACAACAACCCATGACCCTCGCGAGGGGCCAAACCTTGCCAGGCGGACGACACCAAGCCCTCCCCATGTGTGACCTCACCAGGCTGGCTCCCGAATCAAGGCAAGATGCACCTTGCAAGGTTCACATGACGTGAGCCATGACGACCAAGGCCAGGCGGGCGCTAGCGGGCACAGTGTACGATTTTCCTATTTGGTGCCAAGGAGGCAAGCGCAGGAATGGAGTCCCGAGGAATCCAGCAAAGCTTTTCATATCGGTGCAACAAGACCAAGATGGTCAGGACGACATGATGGAGGTCATCGCGGAGCCTGCCGCAGCGTCACCACCAGAGCCTTTTGGAGGAGAAGACTACTTTTGTCAGCACTGCTTGTACTAGTTGTCTCCCTTCAAATTTGGCCATTGTGGGATCCCTTCCCGCCTACCTTTGGGAAGAGGACCAAGGCCACTATAAATAGGACCTAGCCACCACCATAGAGGGGGATCAGATCCATTACAGACTGACCACTTCACTAGCTCAAGAACTACTCACCTCCTGAGGTTGTTCATCGACTTTATTAGTTCATCCTCAACTCCTCAACGCAATCCACCACAAAGTTGGAATAGGGTATTACACCGCAAGGTGGCCGAACCAGGATAAGCTGTTGTGTTCCTTGTCCCTTGGGTACGTCGAGCTAGGCTGTGGGATCATTGAGCAGGCATACTGGGAAGAGGGAGTTCTTCGCACACACCCTAGAGTTTGAACCTCTCAAGGGTGTGCGGAACCCCGAATCCGACAGTCACCCACCATGGATACAACGTCCTCAAGATGCCAGGGATCCGTGACATTATCACGGTCGCCTGCAAAGAAAAGGACACGGTGTGCTGTCTCGACCATGGTAGTCAAGGATGCAGACAATGAGGGTGCTGCCTACCCTCCTTAGGCGGTCCCCAAGAAGAAGAAGCAACTTCTTTGCTAAGGACCTCAAGAGAGTGGGGCGTCCAGAGGTGCCTCCACAAGCTCTACACCCACTGACGGGGCGCCTTCCCCTCTCACATAGGAAGGCGCGATGTCGGTGTCAAAACCGGTGGATCTCAGGTAGGGGGGCCCGAACTGTGCGTCTAGGCGGATGGTAACAGGAGGCAGGGGACATGAAGTTTTACCCAGGTTCGGGCCCTCTTGATGGAGGTAAAACCCTACGTCCTGCTTGATTAATATTGATGATATGGGTAGTACAAGAGTAGATCTACCACGAGATCAGAGAGGCTAAACCCTAGAAGCTAGCCTATGGTATGATTGTGTGTTGTCCTATGGACTAAAACCCTCCGGTTTATATAGACACTGGAGAGGGCTAGGGTTACACAAGGTCAGTTACAAAGGAGGAGATATGCATATCCGTATTGCCTAGCTTGCCTTCCACGCCAAGTAGAGTCCATTCCGGACACAAGACGAAGTCTTCAATCTTGTATCTTCATCGTCCAGCAGTCCGGCCAAAAGATACAATCCGGCTGTCCGGAGACCCCCCAATCAAGGACTCCCTCAATAGCCCCCGAACCAGGCTTCAATGATGATGAGTCCGACACGCAGTGTTGTCTTCGGCATTGCAAGGCGGGTTCTTCTCCAACTTTCAAGTGTTCGTAAGCAGTTTCCAGCTCCAGAAATGTTGAACCTCTTGGCTTCTGTGCCCAATAAGGGCTTTCTCCCACGCGTCGAATGAATACGAGGAGCCAGGGCGTTTTTACCTTCACCCCCTAGACAAATAAATAAATTGTCTATTCAAGGAATGGGAATTCTTAGATCCAATCCATACCATCCTCATTAGAGCGCGTTTCGGAAAGATCCATTCCAGCATGGCCGACCTCCGCAGCTCCTCCTCCCGCCCCCGTAGCCCTAAGCCAGGTGATTGGGAGAGGTGTTCAGTCCTGCACAGTCGATTAGTCGAGCTACAGACTAAGGGATTTCTCCCTCCAGCGTATATGGTGCCCGTTCGAGCCGGGCTTGCCACCTACAATGGCGGGGCGCAAGCGGAGAGCTTTCCTTGTCCCTCCATGGGGGAACTGGTCTGCCTTGTTCCTTATTTACTAAGGGGACTCGGATTTCCAATTCATCCGTTCCTCCGTGGGCTCCTGCAGTTCTACAGCCTCCAATTACACAATCTCACCCCTTCCTCTATTCTACATATCACCGGCTACATTGCTCTCTGCGAGTTGTTCCTGGGCTGCGAGGCTCACTTCGAGCTATGGAAAAGACTATTCTGCCTTGTCCCTCACACATAGAGGGAATCACTTTATCAAGTGGGCGGAGCCGAAATATGGCGCATCGCTGATACCGGATACCTGTACGGTACCCCGAAGAAGCCGTTCGAATACTGGCCTTCAGAATGGTTTTATATGGAGGACGTCCCCCTTCCGGACCCTGTTCGGCAGGGTCTTCCTGAGTTCAACAATGCTCCTCTAAAGAAGCGCCGAAGTTGGCGCCCACGGAGCCCCCAGACGGAAGACAACGGAGAAGTCCTCTATCTGATGAACTGGATCAAAGCACTGGCTCGATCAGGATTGACAATAATCGAAGTTATGTCGATTTGCATAATGCCGGGAGTGCAGCCACTTCAATATCATGGGCACCCCTTATGGTGTTATAACGGGGTGGATGACGCCACCCGCTGCAGGCGTAAGGGTCCGGACAATGTTGCCGCTCTAGCGAAAATTCTGTCAGAACTGTTCAAGGGTGAGGAAGAGGAGTTCACCCGCATCAAGCCACGGGATGGATTCTCCATGTACAATCCTCCAAGCTGGGTAAGTTATATCTCCCTGCCCCCATTTTTCCTGCATTCTTAGTCGTAAGTATTCACCTTGCCACTTTGCGGCAGGAACTGCGAAAAGGCATAAAGGAGGTCAGCAGCCCTTCTCCACAACCAGAGGACCCTGGCCGGGCCCTTGACTCCAGACTTCAAGAAGATCCGGTTACCTCCGTGGAACTGATAGACCAGCAGTTCTATCAGTTAAGCTGCAATGATGCCCTAGTGGCCATTACGGCCGACTATCCCGGACTGCTCCTTGCATCACAGGTAAGAAAAATCAAAAAGTCCCAACTCTAAAACTAGGATCCCCTTTTAGGCACTTCACCCACCATATACACATGGCATTTTTTACAGGGAAGGCATTCGGGATGCCCTGCCGAACCCGCAGCAGCTCGCCAACAAGAGGCACCGAGGCCGGGTAGGCCAAAAAGGAAGGCGGTCAGGACGGAGATGCTGGCGCAAAGGTATAGGAAAAACCTGCTCCGTGGTTGTCGTCTTTCTCAAAATGTAATGATGCCCGCGTTTCTTTAACAGAAAAAACGCTCACCGGAATATGTCCGGCGATGCTGCCAATCAAGCTTCCACCAGTCAGGCGCCAGGCCGGACATGGAGGCGGAAGCCTATATGGGGCAGGCGCCGGATAATCCCCCTATAGAGGATGCGGATAGATTATCCGCTACAAACTCATAAGTGGAAAGCGCCATGAATCATAGGCGCCGCCGGGCCGTACTCCACGATGCTTGTTTCTCACCAAAGGCGTTCGACGCCTTCAATTCTGGAGAGGCGTACCTCCATGCTGCTCATGATGGTCTAGCCAGAGCCACGAATCAGTATGTAAAGGATCTACGGGTGAGTAAATCTGGCGATTTATATGTATCAGTAGCCCCTGAGACTTGAAACAGTTAGCAGACTTGAAACAGAGAAGAATACTAGGCTGTCCCGGGAGCTGGAGGAATGCAAGACCCAACTGCGGGCCGCTCTTGGCGCATTGCAGGAACAGAAAAAGCCTCCCGCTGGTAACATTTACTTTAAAGAATGATGGTTACCATATAGTGTGCGGCGTGTCTGCAGATCTAACAATTGATTTTGCAGATGGATCAGGAGAAAATTCGGGGGACCAGCATGTTATGCGGCAGCTAGAGGCTGGCAAATGCGTTATGACTCAAGTTATGCGGGAGAAAAAACAATCTACAAGACGCCAATATTAAGCTGAACGTGGAACTAAAAGACGTTCGGAGCCAGCTTGCCGACTCCGAGAAGGAGATAAGAGGCTCCGCAGATCTAACAATTTTCAGTAAGTGTTTGAATGAGTCCTTTTAAAGGAGTTCGGGGAAGAAGCTAACTAACAGTGTTATGTCTGTATGTATGCTGACGGGTCGTCCCGCGGAGGAAATGCCTGGGTCTGCGGGTGATCTTCTGTCCGAGCTGTCACATCTGCACGAACAAGTTTGACAGGTGATGCAGGGTGTTGCCCAGGCCTTGTGGCCGTCCGTCTCCCTGCCAGAAGGCGTTGCAGAGCTTGCGGAGAAGCTGAAGGGAGCTCAGCGGCACTTCCGATTATGGAAGATATCAGCCTGCCGACAGGGTGCCAGAGAAGCCTGGGCCATGGTGAAGACGCGGTATACCAAGGCAGACGCAAATCACATGGCCGAGGTCGGACCTGTGGGGCCCGACGGAAAAGAGATCCCCGTTAGCTTAGTTTATGGGCAAGTACAATTAGCCACAAAGTATTCCCAACAGGATTGTAAGCTAGACCGCCTGTTGGATGGTATAGAGGAGGAATTTAGTCAGTCTGCATGACTATGTAATTAAAGTGACATGTATAATGCCTTCTAGCCGGATTGTAGATCATTTGTCATCGTGGACCTTTTCGCTTCAACCTCCGGGCCCGATAGTCCGGAGTGAATACGAATATCCACTCAGTTATATAAAACGGGGTATGCATGGAGATCAGGCGTATGGGTCATTAGTGCTTTATCAGACAAGTGCCCAACTAGTTATGTTATATTACATGGGTAGTAAGAAACATCTTCCAGGGAGAATAGTTCCGTTAAGGGTTCCTTTCCCTGGGTAAGCATACCCTAAAGTGCATGTCCGGACTGCGATAGGAAACGCAGGAAAAACATCTAGGGGCAGATATGGACAATAAAAATTATCTTTTGTTCACCTACCGAATATTCCCTTAAGAACGCTAGCTTTCGGCTTCACCCAGTCTGAGGTACACATCTGGCTGACTCGGCAGTAACAATCACAGAGGTGCTCCCCTTATGCCCTAGCCGAATTAACGGGAACGTAGGGCATAAATACAAGAGCCAGGCAACCCAGCTTGGCCAAAACTTAAGTCATATCGACGCATATAATGATAAAAAAAGGTACATGCGGAAGTATAACACATGTGTTGGGCATGAGGCCCAGATAAATAATTTAAGCTTCTATTAAAGAAGCCCCCAGGTATGAAGAGTGCGGCTAGCGCATCTGTAATGTACAAGTGAGGCACAAGGTGACCCTTGAAGGACTAGAGAAATAATAGAAGAAAGAAAGAAAGGGAAACAAGACAGATGATGTATATGCAGAAAATGGACAAAGGGAGGGGACTAACATAGAGTCCGGTGCTAGGCGTAGAATCTTCGGAGCCTGGCCGCGTTCCATGGGTTCGGCTCGAGTCAACTAGTCGATGCATCCCGCAGTCGGTACGCTCCACCGGTCAGAACTTTGGTCAATAATGAAAGGACCTTCCCATTTGGGCTCGAGCTTGTTCTTTTTCTTATCCGGCAGATGTAGAACTAGTTCGCCAACGTTATAAGTTTTGGCCCGTACTTCTCTTCTTTGGTATCTGCAAGCCTGTTGCTGATAAAATGTGGAACGGGCTATGGCTACGTCGCGCTCCTCTTCCAGGGTGTCTAGACTGTCCTGCCGATCGAGCTCGGCTTCTCTTTCTTCGTACATGCGCACTCGAGGCGAGTCATGAATTATGTCACAGGGCAAGACTGCCTCTGCGTCGTAAACCATAGAGAAGGGTGTATATCCGGTACTACGATTCGGCATGGTCCGCAGCCCCCAGAGTACGGAGTCGGGCTCCTCTACCCAGTGCGTGTTAGACTCCGTTAAGGAGCGTACTAATCTGGGTTTAATGCCGCTCATTATAAGACCGTTTGCTCGCTCGACCAGAGCGTTGGTTTGTGGGTGATAGACTGAAGCGTAATCGAGCTTGATGCCCATTTTGCTGCACCAGAGTTTTACCTCGTCGGCCGTGAAGTTCGTGCCATCATCAGTGATGATGCTGTGGGGGACGCCATAACGATGTACAACCCCGGATATGAAGTCTATCACTGGTCCGGATTCAGCTGTTTTAACAGGTTTGGCCTCTATCCATTTGGTGAATTTATCCACCATGACCAATAAGTATTTTTCTTGTGGGTTCCCCCTTTAAGGGGTCCAACCATGTCAAGCCCCCAGACCGCAAAGGGCCATGCAATGGGGATTGTTTGGAGAGCGGTGGGTGGCATGTGGCTTTGATTTGCAAAGAGCTCGCAACCGGCGCAATCTTGGACCAAGTCCTGTGCATCTGCTCGGGCCGTTGGCCAATAAAATCCTGTGCAGAAGGCCTTGCTTACAAGAGCCTGGGCTGCAGCGTGATGACCGCCGAGTCTGGCGTGAATTTCTGCCAAAAGATTCTGCCCTTCCACTTCAGAGATGCACCTTTGAAGGACTCGGTAGTACTTTTTTTGTACAATTCTCCCTCATGGACCCTGTAGGCCTTGGATCGCCGCACTATGCAGCGTGCCTCATTTTGGTCCTCCGGAAGTTCCTGTCTAGTTAGGTAGGCCAGGAATGGTTCAGTCCACGGGGCAATAATGGCCATTATTTCGTGGGCTGAAGGTGTTATTTCGGTGACGAAGCCTCCGATTGTGTTAGAGAGTTCGGTATCGGGTATTTTGGCCGGGTCCGGACTGTTGTTACCGGTGTCCCCTTCCCATACTACGGATGGTTTAAACAACATTGCCAAAAATATGTTGGGGGGGGACTGCATCGCGTTTTGCGCCGATGCGGGCGAGGATATCTACCGCCTGATTGTTTTCCCGAGCCACATGGTGAAATTCGAGCCCCTCGAACCGAGCTGACAGTTTTAGGACGGCGTTTCGATAGGCCACCATTTTCGGATCCTTGGCGTCAAAGTCTCCATTTATTTGGGATATTGCGAGGTTTGAATCCCCACGCACCTCCAAATGTTGAATGCCCATGGAGACTGCCATCCAAAGACCATGCAACAGAGCTTCGTATTCGGCTGCATTGTTGGAGTCTGTATACAATATTTGCAGCACGTACTGAACGGTATCTCCGATTGGGGACGTCAGGACGACGCCAGCCCCTAGACCAGCTAGCATTTTAGAACCGTCGAAGTGCATGATCCACTTGGAGTATGCGCCGTACTCTTTAGGGAGGTCGGCCACCGTCCATTCGGCGATGAAGTTGGCCAATACTTGTGACTTGATGGCTCGTCGAGGTTTGTATGTTATGTCGAACGGGAGGAGCTCAATGGCCCATTTGGCAGTCCGACACGTAGCATCGCGATTGTTTATAATATCATTATGTGGCACTTCCGAGGCTACTGTAATCAAACACTCTTGAAAGTAGTGTCGCAGCTTCCGGGATGCCATGAATACCGGATAGGTTATCTTTTGATAATGTGGGTACCGTGATTCGAATGGAGTGAGGACAGTGGATACATAGTATACCGGCTTTTGAAGGGGGAATTTGTGTCCGTCTGCTTCTCGTTCGACGACGAGCACTGTGCTGACAACTTGATGAGTTGCCGCAATGTACAACAACATTGGTTCGCCGATGTTTGGGCGCGGCCAGGATCGGGTTGGTTGCCAAAATGGCCTTTATTTCTTCCAATCCGGCTGTGGCCGCGTCCGTCCACTCGAAGTGTTCGGTGTGCCGAAGGAGGCGATAAAGGGGTAAAGCCTTTTCTCCTAAGCGGGAGACAAAGCGGCTTAGGGCCGCCATGCATCCAGTTAACTTCTGGATTTGTTTGAGGTCTGTTGGGGTAGCCAACTGTGACAAAGCACGGATTTTGGTCGGATTAGCTACAATACCTCTACTGGAGACAATGAAACCTAGGAGCTTTCCGGCTGGTACGCCGAAAACTCATTTTTCCGGATTGAGCTTGATGTCGTATGTTCGGAGGTTGTCAAATGTGAGCCTCGAGTCGTCTATCAAAGAGTCGATGTGTTTGGTTTTGACGACCACATCGTTTACGTATGCCTCTACTGTTTTGCCGATTTGTTTCTCCAGACATGTCTGTATCATGCGCTGATATGTTGCACCGGCGTTTTTGAGCCCAAAAGGCATTGTGTTAAAACAGAAGGGGCCGTATGGTGTGATGAATGCCGTTGCGGCTTGGTCAGACTCTGCCATCTTGATTTGGTGGTAACTGGAGTATGCATCGAGGAAACACAATGACTCGTGTCCTGCGGTAGCATCAATGATTTAATCGATGCGTGGGAGGGGGAAGGGATCCTTTGGGAAAGCTTTATTGAGGTCTTTGAAATCGAGACAAAGGCGCCAGGATTTGTCCTTCTTTGGTACCATCACCAGGTTTGCTAGCCAGTCCGAGTGTTTTATTTCTCTGATGAATCCGGCCTCCAATAACTTGGCTAGTTCCTCTCCCATGGCCTGTCTCTTAGGTTCGGAGAAATGCCGAAGAGCTTGCTTGACCGGCTTGAATCCCTTTAGGATATTAAGGCTATGCTCGGCCAGCCTGCATGGGATTCCTGGCATGTCTGAGGGATGCCAGGAAAATATGTCCCAGTTCTCGCGCAGGAACTCTCGTAGTGCGGCATCCACAGCGGGGTTTAACTATGCCCCGATGGAGGCTGTTTTTGTAGGGTCCATTGGGTGGACTTGGAATTTGACTATTTCATCCGCTGGTTTAAAAGAGGTGGACTTGGATCTCTTGTCGAGTATCACGTCATCCCTGTCCACTATGGAGCGTAGCATGGTTAATTCCTCGGCCGAGAGGGCTTCGGTTAATGCCTCAAGGGCCAGTGCGGCTGTTTTGTTTTCAGCGTGGAGCGCTATGTCCGGATCACTGGTGAGAGTGATGATTTCCTTGGGCCTGGGCATTTTGATCTTATGTACCCGTAATGGGTTACGACTTGGAAGATTGTGAATGCCTCCCGTCCTAAAAGAGCGTGATAACCACTGCTGAACGGGGCCACTTGGAATGTAATTTCTTCGGACCTGTAATTATCCGGCGTGCCGAATAGCACATCTAGTGTGATTTTTCCAGCACAGCGTGCTTCCCGACTGGGGATGATTCCTCTAAAGGTTGTGCTACTTTGCTCAATGCAGTTCCAGTCTATTTCCATCTTTTGAAGAGTTTTCTCATAGATGAGGTTTAATCCGTTGCCGCCGTCCATGAGTACTTTGGTGAGTCGAAAGCCATCCACGATTAGACTGAGGACCAGTGCGGCTGGTGCTCAGGCCGTTCGGAATTTAGGTTCGTCACTGGCATTGAAGGTAATAGCCGTGTCACTCCATGGATTTATTGCTGCTATGTGGCAGATTTCGGCCATGCTGCGGATTGTTCGCTTGCGCCTATTATTTGACGCGAAGGTCTTGAAGACCGTTAAGACCGTATTGTTATCCACGGGATGGTGCTCTGTGGTATTTGGGAGAAGAAGATCCTCACCACTTTTGGCCACCTGCCGGAGTATCCAACATGCTCTGAGGTTGTGTGTTGGTATTGTATCCGTTGTACTATGAATTTTGCAGGGTCCGTTGAGCCATCCCTCCAGTACGGTTCCATACCCTGTAGAGGGTTTTTCCTTTTTGGTGGTTGACCCGGGTCTATTGTGATAATGCACCCTTTTATTTCGAACTGGGTTTGTATTCAGGGCCGGATTATCCCAAAAGTTTATTTCGGTTTTCCAGGCACTTTCCATTGCATAGTACTTTCGTACTATGGACGCCAAGTCAGCGAAGCATGTTATCTCACGGCGATTTATGGCGTTAAGGATTCCCTTGTCCTTGCAATTATTGCAGAAAAATAGGATTGTGTCTTCCTCGCGACAGTCCTTAACCTTGTTCATCGCAAGGAGGAATGTGGCCCAATAGTGATGTACTGTTTCCTGGGGCTCTTGCCTGATGTGGGAAAGATCGCTTATGTTTCGGTGGGTGGGTGGAATTGAATCTGAACCCTCACTTGATCTGGGATCCAGGGGCCGAGGAATTTCCAATTTTGGAAGTTCCGGTTCCAGGATGTGACCCGATAATCCTGGCCCACTGCCTGACTCTAGGTTCAGGGATCGGGTGTTGTCCTCCCATGAACGGGCGTCCGGCTCAAAGAGCTCGAGAATCCTGGCATTGTTCCTCCATGAATGCAATATGATGGGTGACCGGTGGAGAGTTAATCTCCCTTTGATCGGGTTTAAGCCCAATCTGATCATAGTCCGTAGCAACTCCCAAGGCGGCGATGCGATCCAAGAGCTCGTTTAAGGAGGCGAGCTCCATTGGATCCGTCTGTTCGGTGAGTGCCGATTTGACATGGAGGCTGTTTTCGATGACCTGAGAAGTCATCGTCGGCGCGGCGGCCGAACAGGCGGTCATGATGAAACCGCCTAGCCGGAGAGTTTGGCCGACAGCCAAAGTTCCCCCGACAGTAGTGTCTTCTTTAAATACGAGACGACACATCCTTCCTTTTGGCGACGGCATAGAGGAGCTCTCAATGAAAGCACCAATGTCAGTGTCAAAACCGGCGGATCTCGGGTAGGGGGTCCCAAACTGTGCGTCTAGGCGGATGGTCACAGGAGGTAGGGGACACGAAGTTTTACCCAGGTTCGGTCCCTCTTGATGGAGGTAAAACCCTACGTCCTGCTTGATTAATATTGATGATATGGGTAGTACAAGAGTAGATCTACCACGAGATCAGAGAGGCTAAACCCTAGAAGCTAGCCTATGGTATGATTGTGTGTTGTCCTACGGACTAAAACCCTCTAGTTTATATAGATACCGGAGAGGGCTAGGGATACACAAGGTCGGTTACAAAGGAGGAGGTATGCATATCCGTATTGCCTAGCTTGCCTTCCACGCCAAGTAGAGTCCCATCCGGACACGAGACGAAGTCTTCAATCTTGTATCTTCATAGTCCAGCAGTCCGGCCAAAGGATATAATCCGACTGTCCGGAGACCCCCCAATCCAGGACTCCCTCATGCGCCAAGTGCCCCCTCAGGCTGGGCTTGGGGGCTCTCCTTGGAGGGCCGCTGACCTAGCCAACGTCATAAGGGAGTCACTCGGGAACCATGTGGAGGCGTGCTTCAACGTGTGCTCCCATGAAGAAACAGCAGGGCGTGAGGCCCTCAGGAGTTCATCACCAAAGCAATCGAGGAGCTTCAGGAGGTAAGAGCTACGTGGGGCGACCGTCGCCCACCACCCGGCGCCGCTCCCTCCCCCGGCGAGGCCAGTGAGCTGCGCGTCTGCGTCAACATCCCCAGGATGAATAGGGCCATGTCTCAGGAGCTTTTCTGGCTGTCCCGCTTTGGCCGATGCGAGGTCCCTCTCATAGCTATGTTCGCATGCCTTTCGTCTTGTTGAGCAGGGCTGTCGTGCATCATCACCACATGCGGAGCATCGTGGAAGCTCGTCGGGCTTGGCACCAGGGGATCATGGCGGAGGTGGCGACGGATCCTTGTGAGCCCTCTGGGCCTCCAGAGCCTCCCGAGGTTCAGGAGCTGGTGGCTCGTGAGGAGCGACTTCTGCAGCACGTATCTTCAACTACTCCATCATCTCTTTAGCAATGATGCCAGGTGACATTCTTAGTTCGTTTAGTTGGGGGCGCCCCTCGGGCTTCATTATCCCCAAACCGCGTGGGTCCATCCTTGCGGCATGTATCCTTCTTGCATTTATAAGAATTGGCTTTACCTTCTTCATGAGATGCTTTATGATTATCACCTGCTTGCATGTCCCTCTTTTACCCTTCGCGGCCTCCCCATGCTGCTGACCCGCCTCTTCCTCATCCTGCAATGGGGGCTACACATACTGCCCCAACGCTTGTGCTTGGGTGCGTCCCTACAACGCTGATAAATCTGAGTGATCGAGCTCAGGCTTGCGGCCGGCCCCGCGCACGCCACCTCACTTGGTCCTTAGTGCCTTCATCTTCTTGCGGAATGACTAGTGGCAGGATAGCAAGTGTGGTCATGCATCGTGTTCTTCTCCTCGGACTAACTCATAGGAAGCCCCGGAGCTTAACTATAGACGACCCTACCGGCCGCCCATTTTTCATGCAATTTACTTGCACGTGCTCCTGAGCACCGCACCTCAAGAGTCCCTACTGGCTCTCCAGTCCTACCCCCTGGCGTTGACCACGGCATCGCGACCTGGCATACCAGTTGCGGTTGAGCCTCGCTCGAGGGCAGGGACCCTAGGAAGTAGAGCACCTAGATAAGCGAGGAAAAGGGGGAGGCCGGCGTGATCCCTACCTAGGAGTGTCACCTCTAAGGCGCGACCAGGTGCTGCGCAAGGGAATCACCGCAGGCTAACTAAGATAAGTTACCCGTACACATCAGCATCAACCTCATGACCCAGTCCATCGACCCTCGCAGCCTTGCTTAGGTAATGTCGCTTTCCTTTTCAGCCTTTGGGTAGCTGCTTGCATGCCAAAGGGGACCTCTTGAGCATCAGGCCACAAGAGCTCTCACCGGACCTTGGGCTGCTCACCTCCTTGCCTTGACTAAGGCATCGTGATCTGCCATACCAGCAACGGCTGAAGCCTGCCTAGGGACCGGGTCCTGTCGGCGTAGAGCACTAAGCTGCCATGAGAACAAAAAGGGGGAACCATGCCGGAGTGGGATACATAATTTCAATGCAATTCTAAGGAGGATAACATTAAAACAAAAAGCTTTATAGTTTTCTACATACCCCCACGGGGCTTGTCACATCCGTGCAGGGAAACAAAAGAAGAAAATCTCGAAGGACCCGACCGCTGGGTATCACCAGCGACACCGAGCAGACGCAGCTGCCGCGCTCCTGGCACGGCTAGAGCTCAGCGGCACGTAGTTGTCATCGCTGGACTCCGAAGAATCACTGGGCTCGGGACAGTCGGTGGATTCCCAGGAGTCATCCTGCTGGTGGAGGAGCTGCCGGTGGCCGCGCCACGCGGGCTGCTTTCCCCGGGGTAGCACTCCAGCCATCGGCCCTCCTCGTTGAAGACCTTGAAGAACAATCTAGAGGCGCCATCATAGTCATAGTGGATGGCGAGGGCCCCTTCGAGGCGACAGGCATGAGCGACCTTACCGCATCCGCGAGTCATGAAGATGCCACCCGGGGGGACGACCTCGACCTCCACCCCCGTGGCCAGGCTACAGCACCTAGTTTGCTGCAGCGACAGCTCAAGCGGCCCCCTCGGAGGCATATTCTCGGCGAAGGACCTCGGGAACCTAATCCGCGTGCATGGCGGCATTGCGGCCTGTACCACGAACTCGCGCGAGCTACCCTCGGCATGAGTTCACGGGCCAGCTGGCCGCATGACTTTGGCATGTCCACCACGACCCCAAACCGCGCGACGTTGGGCGGTGTCGCCCTGCGCACGGGCGTATAGGAGAAAGAGGGAAGCCAGGCGGAGGTCGCTCGTACCAAGGTCGCATCACCTCCTGTCCTGCGCCAGCATAGCGAGCACGGCTAAACCTCTACTTCGGCAGAAGTGGTTCGGCTCCTCCCGAGGGGCCTTTCCCTTTTCCGCCATGAAGTACCTCTTGATCAGTGCCATGTGTGCTATGGCAAGACGGCAAGACAAGAAAGAAGAAGAAGGAGCGGGCGGCGAGAAGACGGAGATGAGGAAGGGGAGGTCCACCCCTCCCCTCATTTATAGCCGAAGGGAGTCTAACCACCAGCCTCCACGATCCCACACAACAATGGTTTTTCTCTGCATACAGCAGAGTCTCATCAAGTCAAACGAATATCTAGGCTGTGTGGGGAAGCAGAGATGCCCACGTCACATCAATCGCCACGCGTCGACCAAGGACGTAGGCGATTAGGGCCCGTGGTGCTCCGCACTTGCCCTTTGGCTTAGCCTCGAAGCCAAGTCCGAGCATGCCTTGGGCCTAGGGGCTACTATCGGCGTTCTGGGAATGGGGGTACCTAGACTTGCCTGCCGGTGGCCGACGGCATGGCTCACCGTCGCCCTGGTACGGCCCAGCTTTAGCATCAATAACACAAGAACCTCGCGAGGGACCAAGCCTCGCGAGGTGGACGACACCAATACCTCCAGAAGGAGCGGCCACCTAAGGCTGCCTCCCAAGGAGCGGAGATTTCTATGCAAGCCTCACCTTCCGAGGTTTGAATGACGTGACCCATGACGATCAAGGACAGGTGGGCGCTAGCGGGCATAGTGTACCGGTTTCCTCTTTGGTGCTAATGAAGAAACCGCAGACGCAGAGTCCCAAGGAATCAGCCAAAGGTTTCCATTCACGTGCAACAAGACCAAGACCGCCAGGACGGCAGGACAGAGGTCATTGTCGAGCCCACCACGGCATCATGACCAGAGGGTTTTGCAGGCAAAGACTACTTTTGTCAGGATAGCATGTACTAGTTCTCCCCCTTCGAATTTCGCCGTTGTGGGATCCCTTCCCACCTTCATTTGGGAAGAGGACCAAGGCCACTATAAATAGGACCTAACCACCATCGTAGAGGGGATCAGATCAATTCCTCCCTGACCAGCTGACCAGCTCACTTGAGCTCAAGAACACTCCTCCTCCTGATGTTTTTCTCCCGCTGTACTAGTTCATCCTCAGCCCCTCGAGGCAGATCCACCACAAAGTAGGAACAGGGTTTTACACCGCAAGGTGACCCCAACCTGGGTAAACTTCCTTGTCTCCTTTTCCTTTGAGTTGGTTGCTCTAGGCTGTGAGATTTGCGATTATGCAGACTGGGGAGATTGAGTTCTTCGCACACACCATAGAGTTCTAACCTCTCAAGGGTCTGGAGAAATCAAAATCCAACATTTGGCACGCCAGGCAGGGGTGCGTCGGAGCCTCTCTTCCTTTGGTTAATCCTCTTGCATCCCGCGGTGCTCATGGCTGACGCTCCGAGGGCGCACGTTGAGCAGGGTTGTTCGTCCAGCCCGAGCAGTCCCGTCCGCACAAGAAGATCTCCACTCTGCGCTTCTCGAGGCACGCACCCGCCCAGTGTCGTTGGGCGTGGGAGGCGTGGGCCGCTGCCGGCCGCCCTCGCCCCATGCCATAACCGCACCACCACACGGTCCTCGAGCTATGCCATGGCAATGGCGCCACACACTCGCCAGGAGCAGGCGAACATGCGAGCCGCGCTCATCATAGCACGGGAGCTGCTGTGTTGCGGGTGGGCAGAGGGTGGCCGCGACGCCCTGCTAGAGTGGGTCCCTGTAACACCCACAATGCGTCTGTATCTCCCACGTGTCGGAGCATGACTTAGAGGCATAGCCGCATGGTAGTTTTGTCGCAAGAGGGGTAATCTTCACACAATACCATGTACTGAATAAGAAAGGGATAAGGAGTTGGCTTACAATCATCACTTCATGCAATACATAAATAATTCATACTTCATCCAAATACACTCAAAGACCGACTACGGTCAAATCCGAATAAAAAGGAAGATACACCCCAAATGCTAGATCCCCGATCGTCCCAACTGGGCTCCACTACTGATCATCAGGAAAAGAAATGTAGTAACGACCCAAATCCTCGTCGAACTCCCAATTGAGTTTGGTAGCATCACCTGGACTGGTATCCTCATCACCTGCAACTATTTGGAAGTATCCGTGAGTCACGAGGACTCAGCAATCTCACACCCGCAAGATCAAGACTATTTAAGCTTATGGGTAGGAGAAGGTAGTGAGGTGGACCTGCAGCAAGCACTAAGCATATATGGTGGCTAACATGCTACGAGAACATATCATAGAAAACAAAGGCATGGCATGATTCTACTAAATGCATAGAACAAAAGTCCCTTACTGAACATGAGCCAAAAAGGCACAGAAGATATGATGGCAACCATGTAGGCATATCATGGCAACCATGTAAACAAAGCATGGCATAAACATATTTATGATAGCAAATTTAGGAGCTCATACCACTCGCCACAAGGCATTAAATGAGAACATAAGCATACCAATAGAAAGAAGACATGTTCATGAAGCTAACCATGGCAACAGCAAGTACATAGGGTACATACATCACTAGCAACAACCATGGCAATTTTGATTGACATGTTAACAATCTGCTAGGAGTAATTTCTTGTAAAAGTAGAGCAAGAAAAGGACATGCTAGAGCACTCCACAATTTCAACCAGGGGCATGAATGGACAGAGAATAACCACATGTTCAAAACATCCTTACTGAAGTATCTCAAGATAAGCATGTAATAATGACAAATCATATGATGCACATATCAAATGCAACAAAAATGACAAATCAACATGATCCGATAAGTACCAGCAGTTAACATTTTATAGCACTCTTGCAACAATGAAAATGGCATCATAATGGACAGTAACCTGCATGGAAATGCTTTGAACATGAAGAGCACAACGAGACGAACATTTCGACATATCATATGCATGATTCGGAGCTACGGTCGTGGAGATATAGGATGTTGAACAGGGCATCAAAATTACAGGGACTTAGAGACTTAGTCATCTTCGGGGAAAAAACAGGTGAGCACGATTTAGTTAAAAGTTGCATGGGCGGAAGATAGTAGTGGGAGGCTCACCCATGGGCTCGGCCCAGGATGAAAAGAGGTCAGCGATGAGGTGGGGACGACCGGATCCGGTCGCTCCAGACCCATTCCGGCCAGATCCGGCGGCACCTCATGACAGGGCGGTGGTGAGGGAGCTCCGGCAGTGGCGGCTTCCATGGCGGCGGCGGAGCAAGAAGGAGGTCCGGTGCGGCGCAGCTCCGACGAGGTTGCGTAGTGTGCAGCGGCGGAGCACGCGCGGGAGGGTGCGGGCGCGATCGGTCGGGCGGGCTCGCCGGTCCGTGGCGGCGAGAGGTGGCGGCGGCCATGTGTCGGTATCTGCTAGGCTGCGGGCGGTGACATATTTGGTCTAGTGGAATCCAGACACCTCCGGTGGCGGTGGGGGAAGATTGCTAGGGTTTCATCCGTGAAATTTTGGGGATGGGCACATATTTATAGGTAGAAGGAGATAGGGGTGTCCAAATGAGGTGCGGTTTTTGCCCACACGATCATGATCCGATGATGGATAACATGGATATGGTATTGATGGGTTATTGGGCTGCTTTCGAGGGGTGTTCGGCTGCAACACAAAAGAGGCTTTTGCGGTTACCCGGTTAATCGTTGGGGCATCAAATGGCCTCCAAATGGAACGAAATTTGAAAGGTGGTCTACCGGTGGTGTACCCAGGCCACTTGACAAATCTCGGCCCATTCCGAGAAGGTTTTTCTCCCGCTCACGAAAAGAGACAAGAGGGGTGCGTCGGATGCATGTGGGAGTGTTGGATTGCGAAACAGACAATGGGGAAACTTCTCGGATGCATGAGATGACCACGAATGCAAATGCGATGCACATGATGACATGATATGAAATGGAAGACATGAACAAAAAGCAAAACAAAGACAAAAACCCAAC
Organism: Triticum dicoccoides; assembly: GCF_002162155.2. Taxonomy (NCBI): domain Eukaryota; kingdom Viridiplantae; phylum Streptophyta; class Magnoliopsida; order Poales; family Poaceae; genus Triticum; species Triticum dicoccoides. The sequence goes on along the minus strand of NC_041390.1, from coordinate 356,879,425 downwards.
CATGAAGGGAATATCATATCGCATCTCCGGAGAAGGCAAGAGTAGGAGTTACAAATATGGGAAGTTGTATCCGTGGTGTTACAACACTCCACCACTACAAGAGGATCTTGTCCCGAGATCTAGGATGGTACCGGAGGGAAAAACGGAAGATGAAGAGGTAAAAAAAAGTTGCTTCTTTGACAAATGAGTGAAACCACGAACCTTGAGAGGTTGAAAATTTGAAAGAAAGAACGCAATAGAGTTGAACACAATTGAGAACACTGCGGTAGAAAAGAGAAGGAAACTTGATAAGATGAAAGAGCTTGAAAAGAGGACACGACACTCCGGTTAAATGGATAAGCACAAAAAGCACATGATCCTCACGATTCGAGATGATGAGTGTAGAGAGCAACATCACAATGCCTCCGGAAGAAAGAAAGAATTGATGGAATGAACGGAGGGAAACAAGATCTTGTGAGAGCACGCTTACAACAAATGCTTGAACGGAGTTGTTGGATTATCAACAACGAAATGATAAGCTTGATGTGGGATTATGGAAGACATCTAAAAATTATGAGGTGACAATCTGCCACTCACGTGAAAAAGACTTGATGGAGAGCTAGAAAAGATAGAAAGATTCTTCCAGCGAGGCGATAAGAAAAACTTGGATTAGGTAATCATCACAAAGAGCAACATTCCTTAGGGAAGGCTTTAGGTGAAATATCACCCAAGATAGATCCAAAGAAGAAAATGATGGGTTTAAATATCTCATTCCTGACAACTTATCACCCATGAAACATGAAGGAAAACTGTCAAGAATGATATAACACCATCTCAAAAGATAAGGTAGAAAGAATTGCACTCTGGAATGCAAGATGAAGAATACTTGAGCTCCTCTTATAATAATCTCGATGAACACTTCGATAAGGAATTAAATCCTTGATGAACCATCATGTAGAGCCTCCATGAAGAACTCCGGTAATAAAACGTTTATATAAAGAAAGATAAGTTGAAAACACAAGGTGAATCCTTGCAATGATTTAGATAAATCTTCATGGTGATATAATTGAGAGATCTTGGAACTCTGGGAAAGTATGAAGCCCTTGAACTGAGAATTTACTCATCGTGAGGAGACTCCGGAAGGATGAATCAATCACTTGGATGAAGCAAGAATAAGAATTATGTTATGCGCATCCTTCACCAATTTAAATTGATGACAATCAACGGATTTGGCATACCACTTACTCTCGCTGAATGGATTTTGATTAACATGTTAACAATCTGCCAGGAATAATTTATAGCAAAAGTAGAGCAAGAAAAGGACATGCTAGAAAACTCCATAATTTCAACCAGGGGCATGAATAAACATAGAATAACCACATGTTCAAAACAACCTTACTGAAGTATCTCAACATAAGCATGTAAAAAAAACAAATCGTATGATGCACACATCAAATGCAACAAAAATGAGAAATCACCATGATATGATAAGTACCAGTGGTTTACATTTTATAGCACTCTTTCAACCATGAAAATGGCATCATAATGGACAGTAACATGCATGGAAATGCTTTGAACATGAAGAGGACAACGAGGCGAACATTTTGACATAACATATGCATGATTTGGAGCCGTGGTCATGGAGATATAACATGTTGAAAAAGGCATCAAAATTACAGGGACTTCGGGACTTAGTCATCTTCGGGGGGAAAACAGGTGAGCACGATTTAGTTAAAAGTTGCATGAGTGGAAGATAGCAGTGGGAGGCTCACCCATGGGCTCGGCCCAGGACGAAAAGAGGCTGGCGAGGAGGTGGGCTAGGAGCTGGGCCGGGGAGGCGCTGCGGCCCACAAGGCCGGCGGGAGGCCCGGTCATCCTTCTCCCGATCCCGATCGGGACCGAAGAGGATGATGGCGACACCGGCGAGGACGCAGGAATGGCAGGGAGGTCTTGGGGCACTGGGGACGACCGGATCCGGTCGCTCTAGACCCGTTCCATCAATATCCGGCAGCATCTCGTGACGGGGCGGTGCTGAGGGTTCTCCGGCGGCGGCGCCTTCCATGGCGGCGGTGGAGGACTTGGGTCGACAGCGGAGCAAGGAGGAGGTCCAGCGGGGCGTTGCTCCGGCAAGGTCGCGGGAGGCAGCGTAGGCTGACGACGGAGGAGCGGCGTGCGGCGGTGGAGCACGCGCGGGAAGGCGCGGGCGGGATGGGCCAGGGTAGGAGGTGGTGGCGGCCACGTGTTCATCTCTGGTAGGCTGCGGGCGGCGTCGTATTTCGTCAAGTGGAATCCGGACATGTCCGGTGGCGGCAAGGGAAGATTGCTAGGGTTTCATCCGCGAAATTTTGGGGAGGGGCACATATTTATAGGTCGAAGGAGATAGGGGTGTCCAAATGAGCTGCGGTTTTCGCCCACACGATCGTGATCCAACGACGGAGAACATGGAGATGGTATAGATGGGTTATCGGGCTGCTTTGGAGCGGTGTTGGGCTTCTTCTTCCATTCCAGCTTCAGGAATTGGGGCCTTGTTCTTCTCTGCTACAGGGATGTTCCTGGTGCTCCTCTTTGGTGAAGTTTCGTGTTTTGGAGCAGCTGGCTTAGAAGTTCCTTTGGGCTTAGATGGATCAGCCCCTAATCTTATGGCATCTCCCATAAGCTTCTGAGCTTTGGGTGCTGGTGCTGCATCGTCTTCCTCTTCTTCTTCTTCAGAGTCTTTCATGATTGAAGATCTCCCAAGAACTCTGGCAGTTGTCTTCTTTACCCTTTCCTTCCTTTTATTTTTTGCCACAACCTGCTCTTTGTGTGAAGATCCCAATGTCTCTTGAGTAGATGTTCTGGCTTTAGACATTGGAGCTCTCTTGCCAGGAACCTTTTGCTTCATCCCTGGCTTGCTAGCAGCAGTTGTGCCATATTCCTTTTTTAGGACTTTCCTCTTTGAGGTGGCTTCTTGTTCCTCAGCCACATAGTCCTCATCCTCTGACTCTGAGGTTCTTTTCTTGTTGGCCCTTGCGGCAACCTTTGGCAGATTGCTGGGTGTGCTCCTGCTTCCATCATCTGAGTTGCTAGAGGAACTAGTGCCCTCACTCAAGTGAACCTGTTAATCAGACTTGTTCTGGCTGTCACTCTAATCTGACATGATGCAAACACTGACAGCAGACCTAGTGAATAGATTATAGATGAGTTAGAGTGGATGAGCATCACAAAGTACAGAGGGTTTTGCAAAAGAATGAGTTAAAAACTTAGTTTTAGTTTTCCACAGAAAGCATTTCGGATCTACCGATTTGCAAACTCGGTGATACCGAAGCAGATTTTGGAACCTAAACTAGTGAACTCGGTCAAGCCAAGTCATAGTTCGGTGGCACCCAGACTGCTAGGGTTTCACAAAGTGCTGAACTTGGTCACACCGATTTGCAATTCTTGGTCAGACCGAGAATCACATGTGCAATGGCCTGAGCCAAATCGGTGGAACCGATTTCGTCAACTGGTCGGTCCGAGATGGTTTCGGCGGAAACCTAACCCTAAATTTTCAATTCACGACTAAATTATGGAGTGTTTTCGATGGATAGAATGGTCTCAATCATGGCAAGATACATGGCAAAGCAATGTGCTGGGGAATCAGAGTAAGAACACCACAAAGATCAAGTCCATACCCTAGTTCAGCAATGAACTTGCTACGGCGGCCACGGCGGAGATGATCCCGTTGACAGCGGCGGAGACCAATGACAGGAGGCGGCTGGCGACGAGGAGGATGATTCAGAGACCCAGGGAGGCAGAGCAGGCTAAGAGCGGGCGAGGAGGTTCGGAATGTTTTCCAAAATTTGACCCGTGGATATATATAGCCTGATCCTGTCGGTGTGACCGAGTGGAACAACTCAATGGCACCGAGATTCATAACTGCAAGCAGTTACTGAAACTCGGTGTGACTGAAAAGTTCAAATCAGTTGCACTGAGATTGAAAACCTAGATCGACTTAGTGATCTCGGTATGACCGAAATGGATGAATCGGTCAGACCGAAACACACAAAGAAGTTTTGGATTTTTAAGTCTATGGCGAATCGGGGACTCCGAGTGCTCCTCACAGAGAGTGGTTCGAATCTGACTTGATCAAACTTTGTGATGCAGCATGAATAGAGTTTGAGACGAGAAAATCATAGATAGCTAGAGAAAGTTCTTAGGCATTCTTGTCCATCCACTTGGCAAGAGAAAAATAAACCAACCAATCAAAACAATAAGTGGATGTCCTCGAATGAGTAAATTATGCAACCAACATGCTCACACAATAAAATGACAAATGAAATATGTGGCAAAGCATGCACAAACAATTCTAGCATCTATCAAGCAATCGTCGATGACTAGGTCATCTATATATGAGTATATTGACTTAGGAGTCAAATGAGAACATTTGATCATAGGTCATACTCATCGTTTAAGCACAAGTGGGGTTACCACTTTAACATAAAGCGCTGTTGTGTTCACACCATTAGAGTTGCTTTAACTCAATTGTTAGAGCAAAGCTCCCCCTAGATGTGATATCCCCCCTAAGAGGGATGAACTAACCTTGGGTTTTGTCGATGATGACCTCATGTAGGTGTTGAATATGTGGATGCTCTAAGTTGATGTAGATCATTCCGAGCTATCCTTTGGAGTGAGTTGCACTTTCAATACCTACACGGGTTAGTCCCACAAGGAACAAACAAGGATATCCGTAGACATAGAGTGATGCACACACAATATGATGTCCATGAAAGCATTAGGTTACCTTGTCCCTTGTCTTACCAACAAGAGGGTTTGTGACTCCTTGAACTAGTGGAAGATGTGGAAGTTCATTGCACTTGTTCTTGCAAAAATGATAAGAGTGAAGTATGTTGGCGGAGTCACCCTCAAGAACTCTCTAGTTCTTCTTCTTCAGGATCCACACCATCTTGATGGGAATCCTCGGAGTTGTAGTTGTACTTGATGAAGTGGAACTTGATGTAGTCTTGGGAACCCAGTTGACCAAGGCCTTAGGAGCTTCTTCAAATGCATCAATTTCCTCTTGAAGCTTGTCCTTACCTTTTTTCTTGTGGTCTTGTGGTGGAAGATCATCTTGAGCTTGTGTCCCCTTGAAAGAAGTAGGATCATACTTCTCTTGTTGAGGAACAAACTTCGTCTTGGGGTATTCATCTTCTTCCCACTCAACTCCATTGGCATTGAACTTTCGTTCAAAACCAATACCTTGATTCTTCCGGTGCCTTCCTTGCTTGTGTACAATTTCCTCGAATTGCTTACTCCCAACAAGGCTCTTGTAAACACCTTTCTCTGTGATTCCCTTCAATAAGCTATTTTCTTACTCAAATGTAACTTGGCTAGGAGAATCATTAGTGGAATCAAGAGAACTACTAGAAGCAACAACATTGGATTTAGCATGATTATTGTTACTAGTAGAAGAAGAATCCTTCTTGTTCTTGTTACTAGACTTGACTTGAGGCATGTAAGTGGATAAGAGTAAACGCTTGGCAATGTAAGAACTTTTCTTGCGAAGATCATCAATGATTGCCTTTAAGAACTCATGCTCTTGCTCAAGATTGAGCTTCTGAAAACGTAATTTCTCATGAGTCCTTAAAAGTTCTCGATGATCTCCTAAGATAGTTTCATGAGCTAACTTAAGAGTGTTTAGTTCTTTAGTTAGAGACTCAATCTTCTCCTTATCATTGTCATTCATTTCATCTTGATTAGCATGATTAATTGACGTTTCATCATAGTATTCATCACTAGAGTTGTCAACAAGTAAATCATCATCACCTAACAAGTCATCTTCATCACTAGAGTTGTCAACAAGTAAATCATCATCACCTAACAAGTCATCTTCATCACTATTGAAATCAACATACTCGGGGTGTGATACCTTCATCTTGAGTATATTCGGAGTCAGAGTGATAGCTTCTCTCGGAGTGACTGTCGGAGTTGGAGCCGGATACCCATTCACCAACATGAGCTTGATGTCTTCGTTTTGTGTAGCTCCTTCATGACTTGTCCTTCCTTTCTGAATCCTTGCTTCTCCGAGAGGGTCTTCATTCATAACGATCATCCATACTCCTTCTCTCCCTCGATGGTGATTCTTCTCTTCTGCTTCTTCTTTTGGGAGAGTCTTCTCTTCTCTTATGGGGAGTCGTACACTCATTGGAGTAGTGTCCGGGTCTTCCACAATTGTAGCAGTTTCACTCTCGACTAGAAGATCTTTTGTCATTGTAGGACCTTGACTTGGAACTTCTCTCTTTACTTCTATTCTTGTAGAACTTGTGGAAGTTCTTCACCATTAAGCTCAATTCTTCATTGAAGGTTTGTTTATCACTTGATGATGTGGGAGCTTCACATGAGGCTTTGTAAGCACCACTTGACTTGTTATGGAGCTCCTCCTTATCCTTGAGTGACATCTCATGAGCAACAATTCTTGCAATGACTTCCGCTGGCTTGAGATCTTTGTAATTTGGCATCATTTGGATCAATGTGCATATGGTATCATATTCTCCATCCAAGGCTCTTAGGATCTTCTTGATGATGAATTTGCCGGTCATCTCTTCACTTCCTAAGCCGGCAATCTCATTTATAAGAGCAAGCCTAGAGTACATTTCAGTGACACCTGCACCATCCTTCATTTTGAACTTGTCAAGTTGACTTTGAAGCACATCCAACTTGGATTCCTTGACGGAGTCGGTATCTTCATGCATATCAATCAAAGTATCCCTAATTTCCTTTGCATTCTCAACATGGCTGATTTTGTTGAATTCTTGAGGGCACAATCCGTTGAAGAGGATATCACAAGCTTGACCATTGTACTGTAGCATTTTCAACTCTTCCGCGGTAGCTTTACGGTTCGGTTCTCTCCCATCAAAGAATTCACCTTGCAAGCCAACACACACAATAGCCCAAACGGTGGGGTTATGTCCAAGAATATGCATTTTCATCTTAAGCTTCCAACTAGAAAAATTAGTACCATCAAAGTAAGGACCTCTACGGTGGTAATTTCCCTCGCTAGATGCCATACTCTCCTAGGTTATGAAACCAAGGCTATGACTTCCAAAAGCAATGAAAATCAAAAGAAAATGGAGACCAAAGCTCTGATACTACTTGTAGGATCGAAAGTATGTCTAGAGGGGGGGTGATTAGACTACTTTACCAAATAAAAATCTAGCCTTTTCCCAATTTTAGGTCTTGGCAGATTTTAGCAACTTTGAACAAGTCAAGCAATCTTAACACAATTCAAGCAAGCATGCAAAGAGTATATGAGCAACGGAAAGTAAAGCATGTAACTTGCAAGAATGTAAAGGGAAGGGTTTGGAGGATTCAAACGCAATTGGAGACACAGATGTTTTTGTCGTGGTTCCGATAGGTGGTGCTATCGTACATCCACGTTGATGGAGACTTCAACCCACGAAGGGTAACGGTTGCGCGAGTCCACGGAGGGCTCCAGCCACGAAGGGTCCACGAAGAAGCAACCTTCACTACTAGGAAAAGGGCTATAGATGGAAATGACACTAATGGTGCACCAGACATGTGGTGCGCCATTAGTATATACTAATGGCGCACCGTGTGTTGGTGCGCCATTAGTGTCGAAATACTAATGGCGTACCACATCCACGGTGCGCCATTAGTAACAAATTTTTTTTCATTTTTTTTCAAAACTAGTAATGGCGCACCGTGGGAGTGGTGCACCATTACTAGTTAAACTAGTAATGGCGCACCACATCCACGGTGCGCCATTAGTAAATTATTTTCAATTTTTTTTTCCAATTTTTTGTATTATTTTTTCAAAACTAGTAATGGCGCACCAGTGGACAGTGCGCCATTACTAGTTAAAACTAGTAATGGCGCACTATCAACTGGTGCGCCATTACTAAGTTTTTTTAAAAAAAATTCAGAATTTGTTTTTCAAAACTAGTAATGGCGCACCGTGGGTGTGGTGCGCCATTAATAACTTGGCCCAAAACGAACCGAATGCACCCCCCTTGTGGACCGCCTTTTTAGTTTAAAAAAATAAAATGGTGGAAATGTCCAAAAAATAAAAGAAAATAAGTTTCCTATGTGATATGTGGTCTAGTTGTTGGGAAAATTTACAAATATGAATTTCGACTTTATTTGCAAAATCTCTCTGAAATTTGTAAAATGGCAATAACTTTTGCATACGAACTCGGATTAAAAAGTTTTTATATGAAAAATTATCTACTCAAAAAGTTACATCCGAATTTAACGGGGGGAACCCCGTTAAACATTTTCAAAATCCCGAAAAACCTAACAGAAAAAAGTTCCGGGCTTTTAAGATCCGGAGGGAAAAAAATTCAAAAAATTTCAAACTTACTAGTGGCGCACCGTATGCTAGGTTCGCCACTAGTAACAGAAAAAAAATTGGTTTCGAAAAAAAATTGAATTATTTTTCAAAATATGATACGTAATATGACCGGGAAGTTTGAAATATTTTTTCAAAATTTCATCATACTCATGAACATGAACAAAGTCCTAGACATCAGCAAGGTTTAATAGGATTGATATGATAAATATATCAACAAGTGCCTGTGAAGTGAGGTGGTGCTGGGGTTGGATAACCACAAAGTGCGATTTGACCTAAGATTAAGCATATTGACTCGAGATTAAGCCATAGTGACTCGAGATTAAGAAAAAAAAATATAAAAATTGATTTTTTTAAAAAAAAAATTAAAAAAATTTGAAAAAAATTTATTACTAATGGCGCACTTCTATGTGGTGCGCCATTACTAAGTCAGATAGTAATGGCGCACCTCTAGGCATACTAATGGCGCACCACTGGCATACAAATACTAGTGGCGTCATACTAATGGCGCACCAGTAGTGCGCCATTAGTACCCAAAACTGGTGCGCCATTAGTAGGCCTTTTCCTAGTAGTGCTTGTCTATCCCACCATGGCCATCGCCCACGAAGGACTTGCCTCACTAGCGGTACATCTTCAGGAAGTAGGCGATCTCCTTGCCCTTACAAACTCCTTGGTTCAACTCCACAATCTTGTCGGAGGCTCCCAAGTGACACCTAGCCAATCTAGGAGACACCACTCTCCAAGAAGTAAAAAATGGTGTGTTGATGATGAACTCCTTGCTCTTGTGCTTCAAATGATAGTCTCCCCAACACTCAGCTCTCTCTCACAGGATATGGATTTAGTGGAAAGAAGATTTGAGTGGAAAGCAACTTAGGGAAGGCTAGAGATCAAGATTCATATGGTAGGAATGGAATATCTTGGTCTCAACACAAGTGTAGGTGGTTCTCTCTCAGAAAATATAGGTTGGAAGTGTAGGTTTGTTCTGATGGCTCTCTCCACGAATGAAGAGGAGGTGGAGGGGTATATATAGCCTCCATACATAATCTAACTGTTACACATAACTTCCCAAACTCGGTCGGACCGATTCAGCAAAGCTAGTGACCGTTAGGGTTTTCGGGGGGACCGACATGCAACTCGGTAGGACCGATGTGATTAGGGTTATGGCATAACTTAATCTCGGTGAGACCGATTACACAAACTCGGTGAGACCGATTTTGGTAATAAGCTAACCAGAGAGTTGGTCAGGTAAACTCGGTGGGACCGATCGCTCATTTCGGTGAGACCAAAACGTTACGAAGGCAAAACAGAGAGTTTACATTGCAATCTCGGTGGGACCGATCGCTCATCTCGGTGAGACCGAAACGTTACGAAGGGAAACATAGAGATTACAACCCCATCTCGGTGAGACCAAGATCCCTATCGATGAGACCGATTTGCCTAGGGTTTGTGGCAGTGGCTAAGACATTTGAAACTCAGTGGCGCCAGATAGAAAGAATCGGTGGGGCTGAGTTTGACTTTTGGTTTAGGTCATATGTGGATGTGAGAAAGTAGTTGAGGGTTTTGGAGCATATAACTAAGCATTTTGAGCAAGAACCTCATTAATCAACATATCATCCCTCCTTGATAGTATTGGCTTTTCCTATAGACTCAATGTGATCTTGGATCACTAAAATAGAAAATGTAGAGTCTTGAGCTTTGAGCTTGAGCCAATCCTTTGTCCTTAGCATTTGGAGGGGTCCACTTTTCTCATCCACGCCATGCCAATCATTGAGCTTTCCTGAGATATTAATCTTGAAATAGCATTAGCTTAGTGAGCTATATGTTGTTAGGAATTACCAAAACCACCTAGGGATAGTTGCACTTTCACATTGCATATTCATGTGTACGATAGGAGGATGGAATATGTATGAAAAACAGTAAGCAGAAGGCATTTCAACAAAAATAGTAGAAATGAAAGCTAGGCACCATATGAACATGAAACAATATCACTCTCCAAGTTAAATGTGTCTTATGGGTAAGTGATCGTTGAAGTTATAAGTTGTAAGCTACGTAGATGCAATTCAACAAAATCAGAAGCAATACAAACTAGACATCATACGGAACACGCAACCACATATAACAGTTCCAAGTTAGAGCAAGCACCTGTGATGGTGGAGTAGGGGAGATGTGCTCATCATCTACACGTATGTTCTAGAAATAGGAACATGTGTCATATTCACAGATATTATGTGTAAAGTAAGTAGATGCAATTCAACAAAGTTAGAAGCAATACAAGCCAGACATCATACGCAACATGCAACCACACATAATAGTGCCAAGTTAGAGCAAGCACCTGTGATGGTGGAGTATGGAAGATGTGCTCATCATCTACACAACAACATTGACTGTCCAGCCTTGTGTTGTCTTGCGAATCTTGTTGGGAGGATGGCGGAGTAGAATCTGTAGAGACCCTCTGTTTGAGTTGCTCCAAAGGACCACCATCATCCACTGCCAGACTAATTTCCTTCAGCTGTGTTGATTTTGCATTGTGAAGTCAAGCCGATAAGAAAAAGGAATAAAAATCGCTCTCCAGACCTCATTCATGCATGAGACTGACAAGCACTACTCAAATGAAAGGAAAACACATGATACGAGGATGGAATATGTACGAAAAACAAGATGGCATGAGATATTCACACCTATGATATTGTAACTTAGCAGAAGGCATTTCAACAAATTAGAGGCACTGCAAGCTAGATACCATATGAAAGGTGCAACCAACATCACTCTGCCAAGTTCAAACTGTCTCGCGTTTTAACAAATTAGAAGCAGTACATGCTAGAAATCATATGCAAGACACAACCAATATCATAGTGGCGACTTAAAGGTGCCTTATCATAAGTGACTGATGCGGGATATGCAAGAACATTAGTCTGATGTAAGAACATGGTGTGACTAGATATAGTATGTTCTAGAAACAGGAACATGTGTCATATTCACAGGCATTATGTGTAAAGTAAGCAGATGCAATTCAACAAAGTTGGAAGCAATACAAGCTAGACATCATACGCAACATGCAACCACATATAATAGTGCCAAGTTAGAGAAAGAACCTTTGATGGTGGAGTAGGGGAGATGTGCTCATCATCTACACAGCTGCGTTGACTATCTAGCCTTGCGTTGTCTTGTGAATCTTGTTGGGAGGATGGCGGAGTAGAATCTATAGAGGCCATCGGTTTCAATTGCTCGAAAGGACCACCATCATCCAATGCCTTACCAATTTCCTTCCGCTTTATTGATTTTTCATTGTGATGTCAAACCGACAAGAAAAAGGAATAAAATTCGCTCTTCAGAACTCATTCATGCATGATACTGACGAACACTACTCTGATGAAAGGCAAAGTCATGATACGAGGATGGAATATGTACGAAAAACTGGACGGCTTGACATATTCACACCTATGATGTGGTAACTAAGCAGAAGGCACTTCAACAAATTAGAAGCACTACAAGCTAGACACCATATGGAAGGTGCAATCAATATCACTCTGCCCAGTTAAAATTGTCTTGTCATAGGTGGCGTTCATCAAACTAGAAGCACTACATGCTAGAAATCATATTCAAGACACAAACCAATATCACACTGCCAACTTAAAGGTGTCCCATCATATGTGACTGATGCAGGATATAGAAGAAGAGTAGTTTCATGTAAGAACATGGTGTCATAGACAGATATAGTATCTACCAAAAATAGGAAAGCGTGTCATATTCACACATATCATGTGTAAGCTCAGCAAATGAAGTTTACACTAATTTGGAGCAATACAAGCTAGAAACCGTATGCAACATGCAACCAGATATTACACTGCCAATTTAGAGCAAGCACCTTGGAGGGTGGAGTATGGGAGCGGAGACTTGGAACTTGTAAAGCGCTAGCAGTACAAGGAAAATCCACACAGATGCTCCGTTTATGTTGCTGCAGAGGACCACCATCATCTCCTTCCTTACTCTTTTCCTTCCTATTTTTTGATTTTGCCTTGTCAAGTCAAAGCCACAAGAAAAAGGAATAAAATTTTCTCTTCAGAACTCATTGATGCATGATACTGATGAACACTACTTTCATGTAAGGCAGCCGCATGATAGGAGGATGGAATACGTATGAAAAATAGGACGGCATGACATATTGACATGTATGATGTATAAACTGTAAACTAAACACAAGGTGTTTGAACTAGTTAGAAGAAATGCAAGCTGGACACCATATGAATGATGAAACCAATATCACTCTACCAAATTAAAAGGGTGGCCTAACAATGTATTTGACCAAATTAAAAGCAATACATAGCAACAGGCTAGAAATAATATGAAATATGCAACGAATAAAGGTGTCTCATCATAAGTGATTGATGCAGGAAACAGAAGAGAGGTAGTATCATGTAAGAACATGGTTAACACATAGATGTAGTGTGTACCAAAAATAGGAAGGCATGTCATATTCACAGGTATAATGTGTAAACTAAGCAGATGCAATTTACCCTAATTAGAAGCATTACCCTAGTTAGAGCAAGCAGCTGCGATGGTGGTGTAGGGGAAGTGCGGTCTTCAAGTCTTGAAGTACAAAGCTACGTTCAATATCTTCATTTAGGCTTGTTGTTTCTTGAGAATCATGTGGAGAGGATGAAACTGCACTCTTTATAAGAGTAGTGCGTCGCATACTAACCCATGGGCGTGACTGTCTCATCATAAGCGATAGATGCAGGATACACAAGAATAGTAGTGTGATGTAAGAACATGGTGTGATAGGTAGATGTAGTATGTACCAAAAATAGGAAGGCATGTCATAATCACATGTATAATGTGTAAGCTAAGGAGATGCAATTTAACAAATTAGGAGCAATACAAGCTAGGCACCATATGCAACATGCAACCAGATATCACACTGCCATGCTAAAGCAAGCACCTGGTTTGTGGATTACGGGAGATGATATTTGGAACTTGCACTGCAGTAGGAGTAGCAGGAGAATCTGCAGAGATCATCTATTTCGGTTGCTCCAGAGGTCCACCATCATTCCGTGCCTTTGTCCTTTTACATTTTGGCTTGTCAAGTAAACACACAAGAAAAGGAATGAAATTCGCACATCCAAATTCGTTGATGCATGATACTGATGAACATAACTTTTATGTATGGCAACCACATTGTAGGAGGATGGAATATGTACATAAAACGCTAAGCAGAAGGCATTTCAACAAATTGGAAGCAATGCAATCTAGACACCATATGAAAGATCGAACCAAAATCACTCTACCAAGTTAGATGTGTCTCATTATAAGTGGCACTTCAACAAATTAGAGGGAATATATGTTTGAAATAATATGCAAGATGCATCCAATATTACACTATCAACTTGAAGGTGTCTCGTCAGAAGTGACTGATGAGGGATACACAAGAAAAATAGTTTGATGTAAGAACATGGTTAATAGAAAGATGTAGTATGTACCAAAAACATGAAGGCATGTCATATTCACATGTATAATGTGTTAACTAAGCATATGCAAATTACCCTAATTAGAAGCATTACAAGGTGGACACCATATGCAACATGCAACCACATATCGCACTACCAAGTAAGAGCAAGCACCTGCGATGGTGGTGTGGGGGAATTGCGGTCATCAACTAGAGAGCTACATTGACTGTCTTCATTTAGCCATGTTGTTTCTTGAGAATCATGTGGGGAGGATGACGCTGCACTCTTTAAACGAGTGGTGCGTCTCACAGTAACCCACTGTGGTGACTATCTCATCATAAGTGATTGATGAGGGATGCAAAAGAGCATTAGTTTGATGTACGAACATGGTTAATAGACATATGTAGTATGTATCAAAAACAGGAAGGCATGTCATTATCAAAGGTATAATTTGTAAAGCAAGGAGATGCAATTTAACCAAATTGGAAGCAATACAAGCTAGACACCATATGCAACATGAAACCACATTTGACAGCGCGAAGTTAAAGCAAGCACCTGGGATGGTTGTGTGTGGCTATTGAGATCATCAACTGCAGAGCTACATTTACTATCTCCATCTGCTGACACTGCACCCTTTAGAGCGCTGAAACGCTTAGTGCTTATCTTCGAATTACACTGGGGCGACTTCTGTCTTTTCTTTTTTGTATTCATCAACACTATGCCAGAGTCTGAAATACCCATGCATAAAAAACAAATAGTGTGAGTATGGGTGAAGTGTATACACAAGTAGTACAGTGTAAAGGTAGCAGATAGCAGGTTGGTGAGAAATAAATGATGGGACACATATGATAGCTCTACAACATGCATGGCACATGAAATTACTAGATTCTAGGATTTTGACATATGAGCACATGGATGGCTGGGAAATGCAGATGATCCTCCATCACACCACAAGGTGTGGTCCTATGAAAATAACATTCGATTGAAAACAAATAGGTCAGTCCATTTTTCTGCACTGTCCGACGTACAAAGAATAGGCAGATCGCCTTCATCTACCTCCAGCCAGTCGGTGTTATGATCTTCCTCGAAACGACATCGACCACTGGCCCAGTCCCCTGCATCCACCCTCCCCTCAACCTCACCGCACCACCGTGGTTGGCACCGCCCCCAACCATCCCTTCAAGCCCTGCCGACCTCCAGATCGGGCACAAGCAGCTCCTGCACCCCACACCCCTATGATAGACACTGATGCGCTGCTTCCCTGGCGAACATGCAGACTAGGTGCTCCGCACGCCTAAGCAGGTGCTGCTTCCTTTAATTGCGATTCGACTGACCCTGAATTGAAATCCAGGCGGGCTACTGACCTCTAGCAAAGGTGAAATGGTAAATGGGAGGAAACCTTGTGCATTTAGTATCATGAAGAAGATGAAGTAAGAAGCAATCAACTAGTTTCTTTCGTGGGATGAATACGGTGTGAGCAGAGACGTAAGATTTGCATGAATAAAGGAAGAGGAGTACCTCTTTCTACTGGTAGTGTTGTGTCCTCCTTCTGTTTTTCCAACGATCTTCTCGTGGTTCGCTGGAAATGAGAAGTTGTGGAGGACGGTGGAGCCTTGGACGAACCCATGGCCAAGTTGTTGAGTGTGGTGCGGTGGCCGTTTGTCGGCGGCGGGGAACCAGATCCGAGGCGGCAAACGACGTCGTAGCGGGAACATCTCCGGTGTGGTAGACGATTGCGACAATGGAGCGGCAGCGGTGAGGCACAGGACGACGTGGTTGAAGTGATTCTGGCATGGCGCACGTTGGCATCAGTGTCATGGAGGCAGCTCTGCCTCGGCTTCAGTTGCTAAGTCCTTGAGGGCGTTGCGGTTGCGGTTGCGTTGGGCGACGACGTCGGGGTACCGGCTCCAGTGTGATGGAGGAAGGCGAAAGTGGATTGGGCGTGATGGGGTGGAGGATGGAGGAGGCTGGGGTTTCGCGGCTGGTGGAGAGGGCATTTTGGCGCCCACGGAGTATGAATGGGTAAACGGAGGGAGGGCGAACTAAGGGGGAACAACATTTCAGTTTGGGATGCGCTTGTTTGAAATTTGGGGAAAGTTACAAACTTTGCCCCCATCTAAAATTTCGGACATATTGCGGGTTGGGGCAGGACAGTAATCTCAGGTGTCCCAAATGGTGGGCGGGATAGATTTCGGCCGAGCGCATGGGTGTTTAGGCGCCCTTGGCATATGAATGCTTCTTGGAGGTGGTTGAGACTGGCGTCTTAGTGAAGTTACAAACCTAACCCAGTGTAGACCTTTGGACATCACGCCGATAGGCTACACGGGCTAGAGTCAGGACAGTAATTTCCTACCACCAGACATTAGTCTCGCGCGGTTTCAGGTGACTAGAGGCTTATTTGACGCTTTGTTCAATATTTGGGAGCAAAAGCATTAAATTTTTTGGTTCTCTTGAATTGAACTTTCAGGATTGGTCAAACTTCACAAATCTTTACTCTTGAAAATCCTAAAACTACGATTATTTTGGAATGGAGGGGTTACGTTTGAATATACATTGTACACGAGTATATATTAAAAAATATGCAACTTACATCAGTTCATGCATGGTTCCAGATATAATCTCCTTGGTTGCAAAAAAGTAGTTAGACATGCGTATGAATATATAGCATGTTCAAACGCACAACAAAGATTGATGCCCCCTTTTAGACCCGATTTACAAATGCCGCTATCTCGGGTTCAAATAGATGAATGCATTTCCTATGAATTCGAATCTTGGAAACCCCCTTTATGTTGAATTCAACATGTATTCTATTTCGTAGCTAGCAATTTGGAATGTATCCATGTAAGTGACAAATGTATAAAGTGCTTCACACTAACAACATGGAGTGCACTAATTAATGTTTATATATGAATTGCAGAAGCAATGCATTGCCTGTATTTCAAAGCACTCTCACTCTATGGATCGATAATATGAAATAAACACATGCACATGCTAGAACTCAATAGAGTATGGGTGTCTAATAGACCGATTTTTGTTCATACGCAAATTGCAAAATTCATGATCTCATCCAAAAATAATAATGCCATTTGTAGTTTAATTTAATGTGTAGAACCTCCCTTTACACATAGATGCGCCATGCCTCATCCCGTTCTCACAAACGCACTATATATCTCTCTATCTAATGCATAGGTGCACACACTTTATATACATCGGCATTTCTCTTTCACACATGCTCACAATCTCTCCCAGGGTGTCGGGGTGTCTCACGCACACACACTCTCTATATCTCTCTCTTTCTGACTACTATGTACCACTCTTTTCACTAATCTCAGTTGGAAAACACTATTTGTCTCACATGCATATATACACACGCACGGTCTCTACTAGCCCTCTATACGCACATATATGTGCCTACATGTCTCCCGCACACACATTATCTTTAGGCCTCTCTCGCACA
>NC_041390.1:356831154-356861854 GCF_002162155.2 Triticum dicoccoides | reverse complement strand
GGCAGATATGATTCCATCAAATCATTCGGTAGGATATCCCTGACTGTTTGGCTAGATGGTAATACGAGGCAAAGTTTTACCCAAGTTCGGACCCTTGTAGTTGAGGAAAAAGGCTACTCCTGGTACTGTATATTAGTGATAGGGGTGTGTGCAAAGTACACATGAATACCAGGCATTGTGCGTGTGTGTATACTATCGACGAACTTGCCCCAGGCTTCTATAGCATACTCGGGGCCTAGGGTTACAAATCATATATAGTCGGCTTATCATCAGTGGGGATGGAGTCCTCCACGACTATGGTAGCTTCGTGTTGTACGCCGAGTCCTCCACATGGGTCTTCGTATAATGCGTCTCGGTCCAACCTATGTGGCGCAGGATAGAACCGACCCATGAGTCCTCATGTTGACCCACCACAACTAGAAATGATGTGCCCACCCCAACTAGAAGTGATGTGCCCACCACACCACACATGCAATCAGCCACTAAGAAAATAAGCATATACAATAGTACAATGTTATACATGAAAGTTAATTGCATGGTGCATCCAAAAATATTTGTTCTGCATTGTGAATGTTTATATTTTCTCCTAAAATATTAGTCACAGGAAAGAGAAACGGAATGGCATATCTCTCCTTGTCTCCACCGGACACCTCCTCTTTCTACACCACTTTCACGTAAGCACACAAACTATCTCTTGGCCCTCTAAAAGTATGCATGCCCATGACACATTCACGCATGACGATCACTGTATTTCAAGAGAAAGCAGTATACGGTCACTGGACTTCAGAATATGCTCATTACGCTGAACGTATACATTCTTGTGGTGGTCATACGGTATCTAGCCCATGATACATATCCGTATTTTGTTGATGACACTGACGGACATTGTATTTGATGTGTGCTCCGTATTTTGTTGACAACATTTACGGTCGTTGTATTTGAAACCAAAGCACGATATGGTCACTAGACTTCAGAATAAGCTCATCATGGTCACAACATACATTTTGTTGTTCTAACCAACCTATTGTTGGATGGTTAGGAGGACAGTGGTTTCTCGAGCCCACCAGGGTTAAAGTCCTAGTGCTCGCATTTATCCTGGGTTAATTTCAGTATTTTCCAGCGATGTGCATTCAGTGGGTGGACACGTTCCACTCGACTACGAGGCACCTATGGTGACTTCACAAAATCTCAAGAGCATATGCTGGCTCACTCTCTCGAAGGTTCTCATAGGGGTAGGGTCTGCGTGTTTGCGCATATAGCGGTGAGTGCTTGCACGTATATATGAGCGCTTGCGTCTGTACCATGTTAAAAAAATACATGTCGTGATTATGCGGTCAATGGCTCACCCGTACAACTCCTTATTTTGTTGATGACACAATCAATTGACTAGTGAAACGTTCCACATGGTGTAACTAGTGTTGCACCATCGGGGTGCGTAATCATGGGGCCCACATGTCAACGCCTATATGAACGAAAGAAATAGTAGTTTGAGTCTGCACTGTGTTAACAAAATACTTTTTAGGGTGATCATACGGTCACTGGCTCACCATACAGCTCCGTAATTTGTTGATGACACGATCAATTGACCAGTCAAACGGTCCACATTCAGCAGCACACATTACCATAGGGCCCACCCATCAGCGCGTATATGAAGGCCGGAAATGGTAATAAATTAGTGGTCGGTGGGGATTCAAAGTCATGAGACCGTGGGGATCGCCGGATAAAAAGCTTGGCGGGGGGGGGAGGGGGCTAGAGGGATGGCCGGGGCAGGCGGGGTGGCATGGCGGCGCGGGCCGGCCGCGGGCGGATGTTCGGCTGGTGGTGGCTGGCGGCTCAAGGGGGTGGAGGTAGAATATAAACTGCATGCCCTTGATTCCCTATCCAACGGCTAGAAATCTACTGACCAGAGATGAAAAAGTCAGTCGACTGACATGTAGCCTCACCCCGCACGTGCAAATGCACACATGCCACACTCGCATGAACACACACATGCATGCAGGCATGCAACACTGACACATACACATAACGAACACACGCACGCATGCAGGCGTGCAACACTAACACGTACACATGCACCCACAAACACACGCACGTACGGACACATGCATGCAACACTGAAACGTACACATGCACGCACACAACACTCGCACGCCTGCATGCACACAGCACACGACGCAAGACACACGCTCAACCTATACGTGCATGCACCCTTTGTTAAGGACATGGATTGTTACGGGTATTAATCAATCTTTTCCGTGATAAGCAGAACATTGATATTTGCAGCGGTATTTATGAATCAAAACGTGTCGAACGGGCTATCTACGTATACAAGAAAATTTTAAAATTCTCGTACACTATATAGTAGGCTTATCTACATGAAATACATGACGTCACACTCAATGAACAATCATCGGTTTATGAAATGCCCGCTTCTGACCGCCCTGGCCCACCAAAAGTTCCTCTGCCGTGTGCTGCCTGCGTTGTGGCACTGACATGCAGGCCATGTACCCAAATAGCCCACACGTCAGTGGAAGAATGGCGCGGTGTCATACGTCAGAGACGAGGGCGCCACTCGGTGCACGCCCGGCTAAACACTCCTCCTTGCCGCATTCAAATGCCTCCATGAATCCCGTGTGGAAGCCGAGAAACCCACTCTAGACACACACCCGTTAATGACCGGGCCGGTATTAAAAGCAACGCCGGCCGAGCTCCTCCCGTCCCCATTCTATTTGATCTCCTATTTAAACAAGGCCAAACGCCAGCCAAGAATCGCACACCTCTGCCGCTCCCTATCTCCTCCTTCACCATTTTGTCCACTCTTACAATGGCTTACGAAGAGTAGTTGTCCCGCATCCAAGCCGGCTAGGTGGCCCACCGAGCCGGCCGGATACGATATATGAAGCTCGTTCATCCACCTTGCTCCCCTTGCCCGATGGAGCCTGTTGCCGCCCCAAGCCGGCATACGGTTCAGCAACTCACCGCTCCAGGCCAGCTCGACAAGGAGCGGCGCACGGGCGTCGTCGCTGCCGTCCACGCCGCCGCCTCGTACCGCGCCTCCCGTGTCTGCAACCGCATCTCCCATTTCTATGGTCGAGACTCCCATGTCAGCGGCCACGCCATGTAACCAGAGACAGAAGCCGGGTGTGCGGAGACCGACGAGTCGGTGGCCAGGGCCTCCGTGTCCGCCGCCATCATCAAGGAGAAGTAGAACATGGGAGGCTACTGCCGCTTGGGTCCCATGAAGGCCACCGCGGAGGCGACGCCGGCATACACTTCAAGTGTCTTACGGGATCCTTTTGTTGCGAGGACCTTCGTCGACCCCGCATGAGCTCCACAAAAGCGGAGAAGACCCCTTCCGCCATCATCTTCGGCTTCGGTAGTGGGAAGCGAGCCGTCCTTTGCACTGAAGCATATACCTCCGGGGCTCCCGGCAATCTGGTGATCGTGCTGCTGAACATGAGGAACACAAATGGATCGGTGGGCGACCATTTAGGCTAGGTATTATATTTCTGTGATGTCCAGAACTAGCACCGCTTAGTTGATTTGAATGTAATGAAATCTGTCATGTTTGTATGAAAATCCAGTATTTTATATGAATCCCGTAATTGTTTATATGAAATATCGCCGTGTTTGCATGAATTTCGTCTGGTTGGTTGCGTTGTTGTTAGAATGTGTGTGGCTATGGTTGGATGGCATAATATGCAGGTCGTCGGTCAGTCTGCGGCCGGCTCGGGTGGCGTGGTGGGACAAAAAAGCACAGCTTGTGTGAGCTCGTCTCCAACGTGCGCGCTGGAGGATGCATGAGCACCCGAGCCATTCCTTGTTCATCGGTGGCAAAGGCACCGGTGGACCAAAGGGTCGCCAATATTTTGGCTACCCGGGCAAGATCCAAACAGCCTCTCCCAGCAGATTCAAATCCCTCGTTCACCGTGAAATTTTGCCATGTGTTGTTTTCATGGACTAGCAAGATGCCCGTGCATTTCATGGAACATCAAGATTCATTTTTTTCACAAAACACCTGTTGTGATTGACCCATGCAGGAGTAATCCCATGTGTAAAAAATAATTATATCTCAAGAATTTATTCAGAAAAATGGTATCTCGAGAATTACATCAAAAAAATGATATCTCGAGAAAGATGAGAGATAAGGTGTGGAGGAGTGGGGCGTGGTGGTGACTGGTGGTCAGACTGGGCAGAGGCATGGGGATGGACGACGCATTATATCTAGGTTTGTATCGCTCTCACACACCCACATAGGTGGGGGACATGCACGAAGAGAAGAGGTGCACGCACGGTGCACGTACTCCCGTCTCTTTCCCAACCACACCCGCGCGGGTACACGGTGGAGCTCATTTCCTAGGAAAAGGCAGCCCACGTGGTGATTTGACACGTGTACTGGTTGTCCACTTGATGGAGGTTCGTCTACCACAGGTGAACAAACAAATTGCGACTTGATGCTTTATGTTAAAAAAGAGGCAAACCATGTGGGGCCTACCTTAGAGGCAACTCTCTATACACTTGAGATGCTCTGTACGTATTACTTTTGATGTGTCCCGTTGCTACCTCTTGAGCACTGCGTTGGTTTTCCCTTGAAGAGGAAAGGGTGATGCAGTAGAGCAGCATAAGTATTTCCCTCGGTTTTTGAGAACCAAGGTATCAATCCTCGCACCTACACACGAGTCCCTCGCACCTACACACGAGTCCCTCGCACCTACACACGAGTCCCTCGCACCTACACAAACAAATAAACTCCTCGCAACCAACGCGATAAAGGGGTTGTCAATCCCTTCACGGTGACCTAAGAGAGTGAGATCAGATAGATATGATAAGATAATTTTTTTGGTATTTTTATTATAAAGATATAAATAAAGATGCAAGTAAAATAAATGGCAAAGCAAATAACTAAGTATTGGAAGATTAATATGATAGAAAATAGACCCGGGGACCATAGGTTTCACTAGAGGCTTCTCTCGAGAGCATAAGTATTACGGTGGGTGAACAAATTACTGTTGAGCAATTGATAGAATTGAGCATAGTTATGAGAATATCTAGGTATGATCATGTATATAGGCATCACACCTGAGACAAGTAGACCAACTCCTGCCTGCATCTACTACTATTACTCCACACATCGACCGCTATCCAGCATGCATCTAGAGTATTAAGTTCAAGAGAACAGAGTAACACTTTAAGCAAGATGACAAGATGTAGGGGATAAACTCATGCAATGTGATATAAACCCCATCTTGTTATCCTCGATGGCAACAATACAATATGTGCCTTGTTGCCCCTACTGTCACTGGGAAAGGACACCGCAAGATTGATCCCAAAGCTAAGCACTTCTCCCATTGCAAGAAAGATCAGTCTAGTAGGCCAAACCAAACTGATAATTCAAAGAGACTTGCAAAGCTAACCAATCATACATTAAAGAATTCAGAGAAGATTCAAATATTGTTCATAGATAAACTTGATCATTAACCCAGAATTCATCGGTCTCAACAAGCACACCCCAAAAGAAGATTACATCAAATAGATCTGCACAAGAGAGGGGGAGAACTTTGTATTGAGATCCAAAAAGAGAGAAGAAGCCATCTAGCTAATAACTATGGACTCGTAGGTCTGAAGTAAACTACTCACACTTCATCGGAGAGGCTATGGTGTTGATGTAGAAGCCCTCCATGATCGGTACCCCCTCTAGCGGAGCTTCGAAAAAGGCCCCAAGATGGGATCTCGTGGATACAGAAAGTTACGGCGGTGGAATTAGGGTTTTCGCTCCATATCTGGTAGTTTGGGGGTACGTAGGTATATATAGGAGGAAGGAGTACATCGGTGGAGCAACATGGGCCCCCACGAGGGTGGAGTGCGTGCCTAGGGGAGGTAGGCGCACCCCCCTACCTCATGCCTTCCTCGTTGATTGCTTGACGTAGGGGCCAAGTCCTCTGGATCATGTTCGTTCTAAAAATCATGTTCCCGAAGGTTTCATTCCGTTTGGACTCTGTTTGATATTCATTTTCTGCAAAACCTAAAATAGGCAAAAAAA
Organism: Triticum dicoccoides; assembly: GCF_002162155.2. NCBI lineage: Eukaryota > Viridiplantae > Streptophyta > Magnoliopsida > Poales > Poaceae > Triticum > Triticum dicoccoides. The sequence goes on along the minus strand of NC_041390.1, from coordinate 356,855,814 downwards.
ACAACAATTCTGGGTTGGGCCTCCGGTTAATAGGTAAGTCCCAAAAATAATATAAAAGTGTATAATAAAGCCCAATAATGTCCAAAACAGGGTATAATATAGCATGGAACAATCAAAATTATAGATACGTTGGAGATGTCTCAAGCATCACCAAGCTTAATTACTGCTCGTCCTCGAGTAGGTAAATGATAAAAACAGAATTTTTGATGCGGAATGCTACTTTGCATAATTTTCAATGTAATTCTCTTAATTGTGGTATGAATATTCAAATCCTAAAGATTCATAAAAAAGGTTAATAGTCACATAGAAATAATAATACTTCAAGCATACTAACTAAGCAATTATGTCTCTTCAAAATAACATGGCCAAAGTAAGTTATCCCTACAAAATCATATAGTCTGGCTATGCTCCATCTTCACCACACAAAGTATTCAAATCATGCACAACCCCGATGACAAGCCAAGCAATTGTTTCATACTCTTGGTGTTCTCAAACTTTTTCAATCTTCACGCAATACATGAGCGTGAGCCATGGACATAGCACTATAGGTGGAATAGAATGGTGGTTGTGGAGAAGACAAAAAGAGAGAAGATAGTCTCACATCAACTAGGCGTATCAACGGGCTATGGAGATGCCCATCAATAGATATCAATGTGAGTGAGTAGGGATTGCCATGCAACAGATGCACTAGAGCTATAAGTATATGAAAGATCAACAAAAACAAACTAAGTGGGTGTGCATCCAACTTGCTTGTTCACGAAGACCTAGGGCATTTTGGGGAAGCCCATCGTTGGAATATACAAGCCAAGTTCTATAACCAAAAATTCCCACTAGTATATGAAAGTGATAGCATAAGAGACTCTCTATCATGAAAATCATGGTTCTACTTTGAAGCACAAGTGTGGAAAAAAATCATAGTAGTATTGCCCCTTTTTATTTATTCTTTTTTTGGCCTTTCTCCTTTTTTTGGGACAATAATCTATGAATGATGATCATCACACTTCTGTTTATTTACAACTCAATGATTACAACTCGATACTAGAACAAAGTATGACTCTATATGAATACCTCTGGCGGTGTACTGGGATAGCAATGATGCATGAGTGACTTATATGAAAGAATTATGAACGGTGGCTTTGCCACAACTAAAATGTCAACTACGTGATCATGCAAAGAAATATGACAATGATGGAGGGTGTCATAGTAAATTGAACGGTGGAAAGTTGCATGGAAATATATCTCATAATGGCTATGGAAATGCCATGATAGGTAGGTATGGTGGCTGCTTTGAGGAAGGTATATGGTGGGTTTATGATACCGGCGAAAGGTGCGCGGCATTAGAGAGGCTAGGAACGGTGGAAGGGTGAGAGTGTGTATAATCCACGGACTCAACATTAGTCATAAAGAACTCACATACTTATTGCAAAAATCTTATTAGTTATCAAAGAGAAGTACTACACATGCTCCTAGGGGGATAGATTGGTAGGAAAAGACCACCCCTCGTCCCCGACTGCCACTCATAAGGAGGACAATCAATAAATACATCATGCTCCAACTTCCTAACATAATGGTTCACCATACGTGCATGCTACGAGAATCACAAACTTCAACACTAGCATTTCTCCAATTCACAACTACTCCACTAGCCTGACTCTAACATCACCATCTCCATATCTCAAAACAATTATCAAGTTTCAAACTTCTCATAGTATTCAACACACTCATAAGAAAATTTTATTATTAATCTTGAATGCCTAACATAATTAAAGCAAATTACCATGCTTTTTTGTAGGACTCTCAAAATAATCTAAGTGAAGCATGAGAGAACAATGGTTTCTATAAAACAAATCCACCAACGTGCTCTAAAAGATATAAGTGAAGCACTAGAGCAAAAACTATATAGCTCAAAAGATATAAGTGAAGCACATAGATTATTCTAGCAATTTCCAAATCATTATTGTCTCTCTCAAAAAGGTGTGCGTAGAAAGGATGATTGTGGAAAACTAACAAATAAAGACTCAAATAATACAAGACGCTCCAAGCAAAACAAATATCATGTGGTAAATAAAAATATAGCTCCAAGTAAAGTTACCAATAGAAGTAGACGAAAGAGGAGATACCTTCCGGGGCATACCCAAGCTTTGGCTTTTAGGTGTCCTTAGATTATCTTGGGGGTGCCATGGGCATACCCAATCTTAGGCTATTGCCACTACTTGTTCCATAATCCATCAAATCTTTACCCAAAACTTGAAAACTTCACAACACGAAACTTAAAGTAGAAAATCTCGTGAGCTCCGTTAGCGAAAGAAAACACAACACCACTTCAAGGTACTGTAATGAACTCATTCTTTATTTATATTGGTGTTAAACCTACTATATTCCAACTTCTCTATGGTTTATAAACTATTTTACAAGCCATAGATTCATCAAAATAAGCAATCAACACACGAAAAACAGAATCTCTCAAAAACAGAACACTCTGTAGTAATCTGTAGCTAACGCAAGATCTGGAACCCCAAAAATTCAAAAATAAATTTCTGGACGAGAGGAGTTTATCTGTTAATCATCTTCAAAAAGAATTAACTAAATATCACTTTCCAAATAAAAATGGCAGCAGTTCTCGTGAGCGCTAAAGTTTCTGTTTTTTTACAGCAAGATTAAAAAGACTTTCCCCAGGTCTTCCCGACTGTTCTACAAGGCACAAACACTAATTAAACACAAGAAACACAACGAAAACAGAGTCTACACAAATTATTTATTACTAAACAGGAGCAAAAATCAAGTAATAAAAAAAATTGGGTTGCCTCCCAACAAGCGCTATCGTTTAACGCCCCTAGCTAGGCATAAATGCGAAGATATATCTAGGTGCCTTTAGTTGGTAATTGTTTAATGAGACATCTATCACCTTTAGGAGTTTCTTTCCTGTTATCAATAATCAAACTTCTAGGCATAAAATCGAAAAAATCATTAGTAGCAAATGGTTCCTTAATGATAGTAAAAAGATTAGGATGAATGTAACGCCCCGAGACCGTTGTGCCAGGTGCCTTCCTGTTATTCGCTGTTGTTGCCATGTCATTTGCTTCCGTGTTGCATCTTATCATGTCATCATGTGCATTGCATCAACATGTTTTAAAACTTGCATTCGTCCGTGTTCTCCGAGTTCGCTTTGTTGTCCATTCTAAGTCCAACCACACTTGCACCCGCCCGCGGCATGTCCGAAATAGTATTTTATAAGTGGCCGGAAAATGTTCTCGAATGGGATGAGAGTTGACGTGTGGTCTTATTTTAGTGTAGCTAGACCGCCTGTCAAGTTTCATCGCATTCGGAGTTCGTTTGATAGCCCAACCGTTAAACTATAGTGGCAATATAGTCGGTCAAATCGTCAGACGTTTTCGGTCTCCGGAAACAGTCGCCGGGCCTCCCTCTCTTCTCTTCTCTCAGCTCAAGACCATCTACACAGCTCACTACCTACTGCCAGGCCTAACCTAGGCTCTCTCGTTAGTCCGCTATCAACCACCAGGCCCCGAAATCCTCTCTGCACAGTGCATCGAACCTCTCGCGCGCGTCCGAAAATTGTCCCGAACCCGACCCGGACAGTCGTTACCGCCGGGTCTGGAACATCGCCAAACATCTACAAAATAACATTGTTTTATTTATTGGACTCCCTAGATTATTTATTCTCGTTCGTGTGTTTTCGATCGGAAGGTCCAAAATCTCTCCTTTCCCTATATAAATAGTCCACCCACATGCCTATTTGGACAAACCCTAGACCAACTCCCTAGAAGCCCTCAACCCCGCCACCAGACCAGATCCACCTCGGGATCCTCCCGCCGCCAGCTTGCACCCACCATGCATCCAATCCTGCAGCCTCCATCGTCCCTGGCCGTCAGATCATTGATCCAACAGCCTCTCTTGCGCCCCAGTTTTCCCCATCACCCGTGCCCCGCAGCTGGCTCCGATCCAGATCGAGGCGAGCTCGTCCCCGAGCCCCATGGAGCTGCCGTTCCCGTCTGCCGCCGGCAACCAAACTTTCAGTTAGAGAGATGAGCGCTCATCCTTTTCCTTTCCATTCCTTCCCCTGGTTCTTCTCTCCGCTGAGCACTCCCTCTATCTTGGGTCGTCAATAGGAGGAGCCCCGTAGCCAGCGACCTCATCTACGCCGTTCCCATCATCGAGACCCTGCCGCTGCCAAGTTCCTTGCCAGGAGCGGTGCCGCCCGGATCTGGCCGTCTCCGCGCCGTCCGAACCCCGGTCTCGCCATGGACGCGCCTCCTTGCGGCCGGAGCCCCACGACCCCGCACCGAGTCCCTCGCCGTCGCCTTTGCTTCTTCCGGAGCCTCCATGGATGCCAAGTCGCCAGCCTCCTCCGCGACCTTGCGTTCCTGGACGGATCCCGCCGGTTGGGCCTCGTCCCCGGCCACCGGCAGCCTCGTCGGAGCCTACCTGCACCGTCCGCATGTCCTTGCGTAGGCGTTGCTCCAAACCTGTCACTGCTCTGCTTCCGCGTCTGCTCCTGCTTCCTGTCAAACAGAAGGACGCGCTCGCAACCGCTGCCTCGCTTGCCTGTTGACCACGTCCCAGCGTGGAACGGTCAACTCCATCCCCTGGGCCGACCCATCTCTTACTCGCTCGGCCCAGCCCGAGCTGGCCGCTGGGTGAGGAGCCCCTCTAGCCCCTCTGCTCTGTTGGGCCAGCCTCCAATTTTGGCCCGATGTATTTTTCCCTTGTCTGCGATTTTAGCAATTAAACCTGAGACTGCAATTTTGCAGGAAAACCCTTGCACTTCATGCATATAATAACTTAACAACCGTGCCCCGGTTTAAAACAAACCTTATATGAAAGTTGCTTAGAATTTTGTCTAGTTTAATAATATGCCACTTTCATCTATGTTATAAATGTGTAAAATGTTGTTTGATTAATTTTGCTCTATGCCATGTTAAAAATGCTTTAATTCATAACTAAATAACCGTAGCTCGGTTTTAAATAATCTTTATATGCAAATGGGGTAGAAAAATTCCTAGATTATCATGGTGGTTTTACTTTGCATGTTTAACAATTATAAAATTGTGTTTGGGGCAGAACAGTACCAAACCTAATATATGCATATGGGGATTTACCGGAATGGTTGTTCGTTGCTTCCGGCCTCATTTAAACTTGCCTAGTTAGGTAGTTTTATTATGCTTCACCCTCTTGCCATGTTAATCAACAATTAATCTTGTTGGGTACATAAACGAGAGAGAACTAAATAAGTCTTGTGGTGTTTTCTTCAATATGCAACTTCGTTGCATATTGAGCTCCATTTAATTTGTAGGATTGTTTGTGCATCTTGACATGCCATGTATCTTTAAACCGGACATGCATCATACTTGGTTGTGCATCATGCCATGTCCATGTGTTGTTTGTTTACTATGTTGTGTGCTTCTTTCCGGTATTGCTTCTTCGGGTTGGTTCCGATAACGTCACATTTGTGAGGAACCGTTCGACTACGCTTGTTTGTCTTCTTCATGGACTCGTTCTTCTTCCTTGTAGGATCTCAGGCAAGATGACCATACCCTCGAAATCACTTCTATCTTTGCTTGCTAGTTGCTCTCTCTTTTGCTATGCCTATGCTGCGATACCTACCACTTGCTTTATCATGCCTCCCGTATTGTTAAGCCAAGCCTCTAACCCACCTTGTCCTAGCAAACCGTTGTTTGGCTATGTTACCGCTTTGCACAGCCCCTCTTATAGCGTTGTTAGTTGCAGCTGAAGATTGGAGCTTGTTCCATGTTGGTCCGAACTGAGCTTCCTGCGGGGCCACCTCGGGGAAACTTGACGGTTGGTTTTACTCGTAGTTAGTCTCATCTAAGTGTGCCCTGAGAACGAGATATGTGCAGCTCCTATCGGGATTTGTCGACACATTCGGGCGGTGTTGCTGGACTTGTTTTACCATTGTCGAGATATCTTGTAACCGGGATTCCGAGTCTGATCGGGCCTTCCCGCTAGAAGTAATATCCTTCGTTGACCGTGAGAGCTTGTGATGGGCTAAGTTGGGACACCCCTGCAGGGATTTGAACTTTCGAAAGCCGTGCCCGCGGTTATGGGCAGATGGGAATTTGTTAATGTCCGGTTGTAGAAAACCCGAAGTTGACCTTAATTAAAATACATCAACCGCGTGTGTAACCGTGATGGTCTCTTCTCGGCGGGGTCCGGGAGGTGAACACGGTGTTGGAGTTATGCTCGACGTAGGTTGCTCTAGGATCACTTCTTGATCATAGATTCTCGACCGTGCTTTTGCCTTCTCTTCTTGCTCTCATTTGCGTATGTTAGCCACCATATATGCTAGTCGCTTGCTGCAGATCCACCTAATACCTTTACCTTACCTATAAGCTTAAATAGTCTTGATCGCGAGGGTCTGAGATTGCTGAGTTTCCGTGACTCACAGATACTTCCGAAACCAGCTTGCAGGTGGCGTTGAACCGTGCGGATGACGCAACTAAGCTCAAGGAGGAGCTTGATGAAGATCTTGTCCTTTGTGTTGTTTCGTTCTGGTTGATCAGTAGTGGAGCCTAGTTGGGGTCGATCGGGGATCTGTGTAGCATTTGGGGTAGTCTTCTTTTATTTTTGGTCCCGTAGTTGGACCTTGATTGATTTGGATGTTGTAATGCTATTCTTGTATTGTGTGAAGTGGCGATTGTAAGCCAACTATGTATCTCTTTCCCTTGTGTATTACATAGGATGTGTGAAGATTACCTCACTTGCGACATTGCTTTCACTGCGGTTATGCCTCTAAGTCGTGCTTCGACACGTGGGAGATATAGCCGCATCGAGGGTGTTACAAGTTGGTAATCAGAGCCTTCCCCGATCTTAGGAGCCCCCTGCTTGATCGAATCGCTGGCGTTATTGAGTCTAGAAATGTTTTGAGTCATTTAGGAATTATATATATCGGAGAGTAGGACTTCTTTTTACTCCTCAGTCCCTTCGTCGCTCTGGTGAGGCATCCTGACGTAGAGTTTTGACTCTTCTCTTCTCAAATTTCACTAAAAAAATTTAGGATCACGCGGGTATCTTGGAATTGTTCCGATGGTTTTGTGACGAGAACATTGTTCTTCATGCCTCCTGTCATTTAGGGGTTGTGGCAGTGTCCCGGGGAGTTGAGCTCTGAGGTGTTGTCGTCACAATTTTATCGTTGCAGTTCTGGAATACCTGAGATTAGTTTCGCCGACGTCGAAAATCTCTTTTATGCAGTTGTTGGTGAGATAACCTCGACGCTACCCAGTACTGGGGCAGGAGTTCGGGAGTATTGCCGTAACTCGTATAACGGATGCTTTTCGAAGGTTGAGGTAAACGATTTCCGAAGATTTCTTGGTTATGTGTTGAAGCATGGATACAGCTGGATGTAGGATTTTCTAGTTTTGGGTGAGATATTATGCTTCTCCTGTATCTCGAACACCTGATTGCATAACCGGAAAATTTCTGGAGTTTATAAGTGGGAATTCAAGTAGCTCTTAGAATATCTTTCCGACAGATGTATGATATGAAATTGGGGTTCAACGTCTAGTGGTCTGCCTATCCACGGTTGGTTTTATAGTGGTCTCATTGTGTCTTAAAGAGTCCTTGGCTATGCCGACTCGGGGACGCTTCGTATGTCATGTGCACTGCCTTGTACATGATGGTGTTGTACGATTGAGCCCGTGTAGGCCCCACCACGAAAACTTCGGATGAAATTTCTATCATATGTTTGTTCCGGCTTATTCTTCGAGCCAATCCTTTGTTTTGTTTTTAGTTGTCATATTCGAGTTGCTTCAATGTCAAATGTTGATTCCATACCTTCCCGAAGCGGTGTTCTCATACTCCGATGGGAATACCAATCCTTCTTAATAATCGAGATTGTCATGTCAATCCTTTTTCACCCGGCGTGTTTCTCTTCAAGTGGATCCAATCATTTTCAACATCCGCTTGATCAAGTATCAGTTCTTCTCAACGGTGTTTGTTTCATACGTCTCCAAGTTGCCTTTGTTTTTTCCCAACCTCCCCACCCTTTTTCTCTGAGGACTAAGACTTCTTAATCTAGTATCCAACTTATTGATGTGAAGTCTCTCCATTATTTTCCGTCAACATTCTAATCTGGTGATTCTCAGGAAGATTCTAACGGAGCTTCAAGGTCGTCACTCTTCACTCATTTTCTTCTTCGATAGATCCAAGTCAAGCTTTGTTGATCATATCCTTTCCTTGTTTCAAATGTCTTCTCTTACCGCTGCACCTCATAATTTTCCCCCGCTCGCTATTAAATTATTTCGGAGTGTTCAAGTTTTCTCGAATATTTGTGCTTCCACTCTATTTTCATTCAAGCTCTTTCGAGGTTGTTACCTCATTCTAGCCATTTCTTTCAACTGGTCCTATCTCCTTTTCAAGTAATCGTTCAACGGTGTTTCTTTTGAGTGGGCCCTAACCTACAGGTCTTTTCCCCAGGATCTTACCTGACTCTTCTAATTTTTGGAGTTATTCTCATATTCATCTCAAAGTTTGACATAAGAATGATTATCATCAGTCTTATGTTTTTCTCCAAGATCTGTCGAGTTCTTTTCATCGTTGACTCAACCTATTCGTTTTGATTCTTCCGGAGTGCCTAAATAAGTCATGATGGTAATTCTCATCGTCATTCTCAGTCTGGAAGACCGAAGAAGATTCTTCTTTCAATCTTGCTCCAGTCTCTTCAAGATTCGTCATTCAAGATTGTTGCCATCCTCTCATAATTGTTTTTGATTGTCAGAATTCTTTTTCACCCATCCGGAGTAATTCAGGAGACTTTTCAGTTTGATTCTCCGAAGCCATCATCTCAGAATTTATTCATTATCAGATTCCAGCTCTCGTTCTCTAAATCTTACCGGTGCATCGTTCAAATATCCTCTAATCAGCTCGTGATCTCTTCTTTCTCATGGATCTATATTCACTCAAGCATCTTCGTTCATTTGCAAATTCTTCCCGGTGTTTCGCTATCTTTTATTTGTTCATCTTCAATTCTTACGGTGGTTCGTTCAAGACTTCTCTTCCTTCGTTATCATATCAATTTAGTCATTGTTTCAACCCTACTGGTGGTTCGTCGAAGACCTTCCCAAGTTTGTGCTATATCTATCTTAATTCTCTCTACGAGAATAAGTAGTATGCCACATCCGCTGCTTGTCATCAATTTAAAATGGTGAAGGATAAGCATAATGTAATTCTTATTCTTGTTTCATCGACTAAATTCAATTCCTTATTCCGGAGGCTCATCAAGCTCTCGGTTTTCAATTGTTTCACATCCTCTTTTTCCCGGAGTTCCAACCTTTTCAATTATTTCACCACGGAGATTCATCTAAATCGGTACAAGGATTCACCTTGTGTTTTCAACTTCTCTTTCTTTCCGTTTGATCATTCTTTTGTTTAACAGAGTTCTTCATGGAGGTTCTACATGATGGTTCATCAAGGATTTAATTCCTTCTCGAAGTTTTTCATCGAGATTCTTTTCTAAGGAGCTCAAGTATTCTTCATCTTGCAATCCGGAGTGCAATTCTTTCTTCCGTATCATTGGAGGTGGTATTATATTATGTCATTCTTGATAATTTGAGTTCATGTTTCGTGTTTCATATGTTGTTAAGAATGAGGTATTTTAAATCCATCAATCTCGTCATTGGAGTCATCTGGGGTTATATTTCACCTAAAGCTTTCCCTAAGGATTGTTGCTATTGATGGTGATAATATATGATCCTAGTGCTTCATCTATCCTCCCTGTGAAATAACTTTCTCGTCTCCTTGTCCATATCAATTCAATTCTTCTTCCCATCAGTGGTAGGTTGTCACCTCACAATCTGAGATGTATTCCATAAGACCATATCAAGATTATTCTTTTCGTTGTTGTTTTTCCAACAACTCCATTCTAGCATTTGTTGTAAGCATGCTCTCTCAAGATCGTGTTTCCCTTCGTTCATTCCATCCCATTCTTTCTATTGCTCCAAAGGCACGGTGTTGTTGTTCTCTTCAACCGTCGTATGTTTTTGTCAAGACCGTGTTCTTTCTTGTGCTTATTCAACTAACCAGAGTGTTGTGTCTTGTCTTCTAGTTCTTTTCATCTTATAAAGTCTTGCATCCCTTCTCAACCGGAGTGCCGTCTAAAATCGTTCTTACCCATTCTGCCTTTCTTTCAGCAGTTCCAAAGGCAGTGTGTTGTTGATTTCATCAAGTATCCTCATCTTGTCAAGATCATGTCCGATTCCTTCCATTTACAGTCGGGGTGTTGTCCAAATTATATCATTCTTTTCCGTCACTATCTGGTTTAACCGGAGTGTTATGTCTATCATTCCTCTTCTAACCAGAGTGTCATCCAAGTGCTTTATTTTGCCAAGTTCATATTATTGCCTTCCATTTCCAACTGGAGTGTTGTCGTATTTCATCTCTATTGTTCCTTGTACTTCTCGTTTCGACCGGAGTGCTTGGATGCACTTCTTGCCCATTGCAACCCTTCTCTCATGTCTTTCAACCTACAGGGTTCTCGTGATGTTCCTTGTTCCTCGTTTCTAATGGAGGTTTTCAACTTTATTAATCTTTGTTGTATTATTTCTTTCAAATTTGTTCAACATCGCAGGGTTCGTGGTTCACTCGTTTGTCAAACAAGCAACTTAGCTTTACCTCTCCTTTTTTCTATGTCGTTTTTCCTCTGGTGCCATTCTAGATCTCGGGACGAGATCCTCTCGTAGTGGTGGAGTGTTGTAACGCCCCGAGACCGTTGTGCCAGGTGTCTTCCTGTAATTTGCTGTTGTTGCCATGTCATTTGCTTGCGAGTTGCATCTTATCATGTCATCATGTGCATTGCATCATCATGTTTTAAAACTTGCATTCGTCTGGGTTCTCCGAGTTCTCTCTGTTGTCCGTTCTGAGTCCAACCACACTTGCACACACCCACGGCATGTCCGAAATAGTATTTTATAAGTGGCCGGAAAATGTTCCCGGAATGGGATGAGAGTTGTTATGTGGTCTTATTTTAGTGTAGCTAGACCGCCTGTCAAGTTTCATCGCATTCGGAGTTCGTTTGATAGCCCAACCGTTAAACTATAGCGGCAATATAGTCGGTCAAATCGTCGGCCGTTTTCGGTCTCCGGAAACAGTCGCCGGGCCTCCCTCTCTTCTCTTCTCTCAGCTCGAGACCGTCTACACAGCTCACTACCTACCGCCAGGCCTAACCTAGGCTCTCTCGTCAGTCCTCTATCAACCACCAGGCCCCGAAACCCTCTCTCACAGTGCATCAAACCTCTCACGCGCGTCCGAAAATTGTCCCGAACCCGACCCGGACAGTCGTTACCGCTGGGTCCGGAACATCCCCAAACATCTACAAGATATCATCGTTTTATTTATTGGACTCCCTAGACTATTTATTCTCGTCCGTGTGTTTTCGATCGGAAGGTCCAAACTCTCTCCTTTCCCTATATAAATAGTCCACCCACATGCCTATTTGGACAAACCCTAGACCAACTCCCTAAAATCCCTCAACCCCGCCGCCAAACCAGATCCACCTCGTGATCCTCCTGCCGCCAGCTCGCACCCACCATGCATCCAATCCTACAGACTCCACCATCCCTGGCCGTCAGATCATTGATCCAAGAGCCTCTCTTGTGCCCCAGTTTTCCCCAACACCCGTGCCTCGCAGCTGGCTCCGATCCAAATCAAGGCGAGCTCGTCCCCGAGCCCCATGGAGCCGCCGTTCCCGTCTGCTGCCGGCGACCGAACTTTCAGTTAGAGAGATGAGCGCTCCTCCTTTTCCTTTCCATTCCTTCCCCTGGTTCTTCTCTTCACTGAGCACTCCCTCTGTCTTGGGTCGTCAACAGGAGGAGGCCCACAGCCAGCGACCTCATCTGCACTGTTCCAATCATCGAGACCCCGCCTCCGCCAAGTTCCTTGCTGGGAGCGGCGCCGCCCGGATCTGGCCATCTCCGCGCCATCCGCACCCCGGTCTCGCCATGGACGCGCCTCCTTGCGGCGGAGCCCCACGACCCCACACCGAGTCCCTCGCCGTCGCCTCTGCTTCTTTCGGAGCCTCCATGGATGCCAAGTAGCCAGCCTCCTCCGCGACCTTGCGTTCCTGGCCGGTTCTCGCCGGTTGGGCCTCGTCCCCGGCCACCGGCAGCCTCGTCGGAGCCTACCTGCACCGTCCGCATGTCCCTGCGTAGCCGTTGCTCCAAACCTGTCGCTGCTCTGCTTTCGTGTCTACTCCTGCTTCCTGTCGAACAGAAGGACGCACCCGCAACCGCTGCCTCACTCGCCTGTTGACCCCGTCCCAGCGTGGGATCGGTCAACTCCATCCCCTGGGCCGACCCATCTCTTACTCGATCGTCCTAGCCCGAGCTGGCCGCTGGGTGAGGAGCCCCTCTAGCCCCTCTGCTCTGTTGGTCCAGCCTCCAGTTTCGGCCCGATGTATTTTTTCCCTTGTCTGCGATTTTAGCAATTAAACATGAGACTGCAGTTTTGCAGGAAAACCCTTGCACTTCATGCATATAATAACTTAACAACCGTGCCCCGGTTTAAAACAAACCTTGTATGAAAGTTTCTTAGAATTTTGTCTAGTTTAATAATATGCCACTTTCATCTATGTTATAAATGTGTAAAGTGTTGTTTGATTAATTTTGCTCTATGCCATGTTAAAAATACTTTAATTCATAACTAAATAACCGTAGCTCGGTTTTAAATAATCTTTATATGCAAATGGGGTAGAAAAATGCCTAGATTATCATGGTGGTTTTACTTTGCATGTTTAACAATTATAAAATTGTGTTTAGGGTAGAACAGTACCAAACCTAATATATGCATATGGGGATTTACCGGAATTGTTGTTCGTTGTTTCCGGCCTCATTTATACTTGCCTAGTTAGGTAGTTTTATTATGCTTCACCCTCTTGCCATGTTAATCAACATTTAATCTTGTTGGGTACATAAACAAGAGAGAACTAAATAAGTCTTGTGGTGTTTTCTTCAATATGCAACTCTGTTGCATATTGAGCTCCATTTAATTTGTAGGATTGTTTGTGCATCTTGCCATGCCATGTATCTTTAAACCGGACATGCATCATACTTGGTTGTGCATCATGCCATGTCCATGTGTTGTTTGTTTACTATGTTGTGTGCTTCTTTCCGGTATTGCTTCTTCGGGTTGGTTCCGATAACATCACGTTTGTGAGGAACCGTTCGACTATGCCCGTTTGTCTTCTTCATGGACTCGTTCTTGTTCCTTGCGGGATCTCAGAGAAGATGACCATACCCTCGAAATCACTTCTATCTTTGCTTGCTAGTTGCTCTCTCTTTTGCTATGCCTATGCTGCGATACCTACCACTTGCTTTATCATGCCTCTCATATTGTTAAGCCAAGCCTCTAACCCACCTTGTCCTAGCAAACCGTTGTTTGGCTATGTTACCGCTTTGCACAGCCCCTCTTATAGCATTGTTAGTTGCAGGTGAAGATTGGAGCTTGTTCCATGTTGGTCCGAACTGAGCTTCCTGCGGGGCCACCTCGGGGAAACTTTATGGTTGGTTTTACTCGTAGTTAGTCTCTTCTAAGTGTGCCCTGAGAACGAGATATGTGCAGCTCCTATCGGGATTTGTCGGCACATTCGGGCGGTGCTGCTGAACTTGTTTTACCATTGTCGAGATGTCTTGTAACCGGGATTCCGAGTCTGATCGGGCCTTCCCGCTAGAAGGAATATCCTTCGTTGACCGTGAGAGCTTGTGATGGGCTAAGTTGGGACACCCCTGCAGGGATTTGAACTTTCGAAAGCCGTGCCCGCGGTTATGGGCAGATGGGAATTTGTTAATGTCCGGTTGTAGAAACCCCGAAGTTGACCTTAATTAAAATACATCAACCGCGTGTGTAACCGTGATGGTCTCTTCTCGGCGGGGTCCGGGAAGTGAACACGGTGTTGGAGTTATGCTCGACGTAGGTTGCTCTGGGATCACTTCTTGATCATAGATTCTCGACCGTGCTTTTGCCTTCTCTTCTTGCTCTCATTTGCGTATGTTAGCCACCATATATGCTAGTCGCTTGCTGCAGATCCACCTCATACCTTTACCTTATCGATAAGCTTAAATAGTCTTGATCGCGAGGGTCTGAGATTGCTGAGTCTCCGTGACTCACCGATACTTCCAAAACCAGCTTGTAGGTGGCGTTGAACCGTGCGGATGACGCAACTAAGCTCAAGGAGGAGCTCGATGAAGATCTTGTCCTTTGTGTTGTTTCGTTCTGGTTGATCAGTAGTGGAGCCTAGTTGGGGTCGATCGGGGATCTTTGTAGCATTTGGGGTAGTCTTCTTTTATTTTTGGTTCCGTAGTCGGACCTTGATTGTATTTGGTTGTTGTAATGCTATTCTTGTATTGTGTGAAGTGGCTATTGTAAGCCAACTATGTATCTCTTTCCCTTATGTATTACATGGGATGTGTGAAGATTACCTCACTTGCGACATTGCTTTCAATGCGGTTATGCCTCTAAGTCGTGCTTCGACACGTGGGAGATATAGCCGCATCGAGGGCGTTATAATGAATACTTATAGATTTGAGATCCGCAGTTTCTTTGCTAGAGGATTCACCCTTATTTTTAGGAACATACATAAGCTTGGCAATTTTAGTTGGAGGACTTGGAATATTTTTTATGGAAGAAAAAGCGGTTCCCAAGTTGGTAATGATACCCTCAAGTTTATCGATTCTAGTGGAATCATGATTTATTCTTTCATTAGCTATGCGTTCCTTCTCCTTAATATTTTTCAAAGTGACTACTACTTTAGATCCATATTGAGTAATTTGGTTGTGGATATTTTTATCGAAATTTTCAATTAACTCTACGGTAGAAACTTTATTTTCAATAATTTCAAGTTTTTGCATTACATGCTGCAAAGTTAACATAGTTCCATTAACCAAAAGAGGGGGTGAGCCAAACAAATCTATCATAGCATTATAAGAATCAAAAGTGTGGCTACCCAAGAAGTTCCCTCCGGTAATGGTATCAAGGACATATCTGTGCCAAGGAATAGCACCTACGTAAAAATTGCGAAGAAGAATAGAAGTAGATTGCTTCCTAGTAGATCTATTTTGAGCAATGCAAATCCTATACCAAGCGTCTTTTAGGTTTTCTCCTTCCCTTTGCTTAAAATTAAGAACTTCATTTTCGGGAGACAACGGAGAAGATAGGGGACTAGTCATAATGACACACAAGCAATCTAACACACAAGCAAACGAGAAACAAGCAAAAAGAGGCGAATAGAGAAAGAGAGGGAGGATGGAGAGAGAGAGAGGGCGAATAAAACGGCAAGGGTGAAGTGGGGGAGAGGAAAACGAGAGGCAAATGGCAAATAATGTAATGCGGGAGATAAGGGTTTGTGATGGGTACTTGGTATGATGACTTTTGCGTAGACTCCCCGGCAACGGCGCCAGAAATCCTTCTTGCTACCTCTTGAGCACTGCATTGGTTTTCCCTTGAAGAGGAAAGGGTGATGCAGTAGAACAGCGTAAGTATTTCCCTCAGTTTTTGAGAACCAAGGTATCAATCCAGTAGGAGGCCACACACGAGTCCCTCACACCTACACAAACAAATAAACTCCTCGCAACCAATGCGATAAAGGGGTTGTCAATCCCTTCACGGACACCTACGAGAGTGAGATCTGATAGATATGATAAGATAATATTTTTGGTATTTTTATGATAAAGAGAAATAAAGATGCAAGTAAAATAAATGTCAAAGGAAATAACTAAGTATTGGAAGATTAATATGATGGAAAATAGACCCCGGGACCATAGGTTTCACTAGAGGCTTCTCTCGAGAGCATAAGTATTACGGTGGGTGAACAAATTACTGTTGAGCAATGGATAGAATTGAGCACAGTTATGAGAATATCTAGGTATGATCATGTATATAGGCATCACACCCGAGACAAGTAGACCGACTCCTGCCTGCATCTACTACTATTACTCCACACATCGACTGCTATCCAGCATGCATCTAGAGTATTAAGTTCAAGAGAATAGAGTAACGCTTTAAGCAAGATGAAAAGATGTAGGGGGATAAACTCATGCAATATGATATAAAACCCATCTTATTATCCTCGATGGCAACAATACAATATGTGCCTTGTTGCCCCTACTGTCACTGGGAAAGGACACCACAAGATTGAACCCAAAGCTAAGCACTTCTCCCATTGCAAGAAAGATCAATCCAGTAGGCCAAACCAAACTGATAATTCGAAGAGACTTGCAAAGATAACCAATCATACGTAATAGAATTCAGAGAAGATTCAAATATTGTTCATAGATGAACTTGATCATAAACCCAGAATTCATCGATCTCAACAAGCACACCGCAAAAAAGGATTACATCGAATAGATCTCCATAAGAGAGGGGGAGAACTTTGTATTGAGATCCAAAAAGAGAGAAGAAGCCATCTAGCTAATAACTACGGACCCGTAGGTCTGAAGTAAACTACTCACACTTCATAGGAGAGGCTATGGTGTTGATGTAGAAGCCCTCCATAATCGGTACCCCTCCGGCGGAGCTCCGGAAAAGGCCCCAAGATGGGATCTCGTGGATACAGAAAGTTACGGCGGTGGAATTAGGGTTTTCGCTCCGTATTTGGTAGTTTGGGGGTACGTAGGTATATATAGGAGGAAGGAGTATGTCGATGGAGCAACATGGGCCCCACGAGGGTGGAGGGCGCACCTGGGGAAGGTAGGCACGCCCCCTACCTTGTGCCTTCCTCTTTGATTGTTTGACGTAGGGTCCAAGTCCTTTGGATCATGTTTGCTCCAAAAATCACGTTCCCGAAGGTTTCATTCCGTTTGGACTCCGTTTGATATTCTTTTTCTGCGAAACCCTAAAATAGGCAAAAAAACAACAATTCTGGGCTGGATCTCGTGTTAATAGGTTATTCCGAAAAATTATATAAAAGTCTATAATAAAGCCCAATAATTTCCAAAACAGGGTATAATATAGCATGGAACAATAAAAAATTATAGATACGTTGGAGACGTATCACCCGTCAACTCGCAAAATGAGGAGAAGCTTGCTTAGTACGCCATCTCCCCCTCCCACGGGCGCGATGGCTCGCAGGACGAGGTGAAGCTTACTTACTAGTATGCCTTACGCCCGCTCGCTCGCCCATGCGAACGGTGGCTCGCAGGACGAGGAGAAAATTTTACTACTCCCTCTGTTTACTCCTTGCCCCTACCTTGGTTAGAGAGATTATCATATTGTTTGGAATATATGTTTTTTAGTAGTACTCCATGGTGTAGTAGGAGTAGTATAGTGGTATATAGGAGTAGTACTACCACAACAATTTCCTTGGAGCCAGTGGTGCAGCATGCTACCCTAGGCTATGTTACTACTACATCCTTTCCAGTTTATGGCTCAATTTCAAAATCTCTCCAACCAAGGTAGACGGTGACTGGTGGAATTAATTTCGTAGTTTGCACAAGTAATTAGTACGCTCGTTTTTCTCAAGAAGTAATGTTTACCGAGGCATTAATTAGAACGAATGCATGCATGACCACTAAATTTCCATGAACTTCTACATGCATTGGTGAGTTTTCTGTGGACACTGCTTGCATCGGGTGATAACGCACCTCGAAATCCAACATGTGATGGTACTATTACTATTAGTAGAATTGAGACTTATAAAACGGAAAGACCAAATGTTTTAGATGAGCCCTATAAATCGGAAAGGATGGAGTAGTATGTAGTACTCCTCCATAGTGGGTACGTACTCCGTAAAATCAAATTTTCCCAAAACTAAGTCACTCAACCTTTATTTCCTTGTTTCCCTTTCTGCCTCCTTGCCTCGAGCAGACTATGCCAAACTCCCTTGCATGTCCCGCGAGAAAAGACCCGCCCTTGCCTTTTTTTAGTCCGGGTTTATATCGATGGATCACGCGAAGCAGCAAAAACCAAGCTGTGTCTTGTACTCCTCTGTCGACGCTCACTTTCATGAATTATGTACTTCCTCTTGCCGACATGTGGGACATATAGCAACGGGGTCGACATGTCATGCACCAAATAATAGTGCAGAACAGTAGGGGGACGCACCCCGGTCATACCGCCCCAGTAGTAGTAATGAGCAATGAGACGTCAAATCGCAATGCCGCACCTTCCCAGATGAACAAAGCAACCATTATTTCACACTGCGCTTCGCCATCATCTCCTTCAAGAAAACCACGTAGTTTTTCTTCTGCCATTGTTCTGCCTCAAGAGGGACACGCAGATCACCTTGGTACATCATGACACCTGGGACCGCATGACAGGCCATGCTCCCCCGCCCATCGCTCGGTAAAATCACCTCATTTTTACTACTTCCTTTGTATCGGTTTACAGGGCATGCATGTTGTTCTAGGTTGAGAATTTAACTGGCTATATATGTGATGCACATTATATGTTTAGAAACTACATCCGCTTAAGAATCCAATGATATACTTTTTGTGACATAGTAACTCATATTTAGTTAGTCAAATGGATGACCTAGAACTACGTGCACGCCCTATAAACCGAGATGAAGAGGGTAGTACAGTATGTATATTTTTAGATAAATATAGTCGGGATTCACCAAGGAGAAAAACCAAGTTGTAGGCTGCTACTGTCGTGTTGGTGTAGCAACTCAAGCAGGGTCAGTCCGCACACGAAATGGCGACACACTTAACAGGACCCCTTTGGTCGACATGTGGCTCATCCATCGTCTTTTTTTTTGAAAATCCTCATCCACCGTCTTGTTCCACGTGTGATGCACCAAATTACAGTTCGGAGCAGTGGTTGGACTTGGAGGCACCCCGGTCATAGCGCCGCAGTAGTAGTAAATGAGCAATGAGGGCAAATCACAAAGCCGCACCTTTCCCGCATTAAGCTGGATGGACGAAGCAACCATCATTTCACTCTAGGGCGCAAGAGCATAAAGAAAAGAGAAAACGAATGATGCGTGCGGCAGCTACCTAGGGCACCCTAGGGTTGGGTCCTCCACTACAAATCCTTTTTTTGGAAGTGCCTCCACTGCAGATATGCTTCTGCCTCGTCCTCTTGAAGAAAACAGATGATGCGTGCGGCATTAGGGTTTGTAGGAGTACTATGGCGTGCGGGTACACATCGTAGTAAATGGGAGAGGGATTGCGTTTGAGTTGACGCCTTAATATGTATGGTCCACTTGGTTTTACGGGAACGAGGCAGCATTTTGGGTTCGGGGACCAGTGGAGATATACATACAAAAAATAGTTGACGTAGGTTCGACCGAAAGGCAATGATGCATGGGCCCTGCATTCTGATATACCCGCGGCCGCGTGAAATTTTCTACTCTATTCAAAACTAGTAAGGTACACATGCATTGAACTCTTGAGATTTGGAAACCAAATTATGAATAAATACACACTATAGCATGTAAATCTTTGAGTCATATATGCATGATGTAGATGTTCGTTTAGTTCTTATAGTTCATCTCATTCAAAATCAATTAGTTTTATAAAAAGGATAAGATTCATGGGATTGTGCATTGTAAATCATAAAGTAAGAAACAAATAATGGAAATTCATTTAGAAAAAAAGTTTGGGCAATTATGATACGGAAGATTCGAGAACAAAGGAGAAGTGCTTGTGTTTAGAGGTTTGTGCATTATGCTTCAGTTCAACCATGGAGTCTTCTATATTGTACATGTGGCAGAATCTGGTGGAATGTTGATGATATCCAACGGCCAGTAGTGCTCGGATTTGCCATCTCTGCACTGTCGGATTTGCTTCATCCAACGACCATCTTTCAAAGTTATTCGCACACTATATAGGGGTATAGATAGTGCATAAAAGTTCCTCCAAAAACAACTATAACTAATGGGAAGTGAATGTATGCTTAAAATGAAAAATGCAATACTCCCTCCGTCTAGGTGTATAAGTCATCTTAGGTGTTTTTGCTAGTTAATATCATTCCATGTAATGAATTAACCACTACATGTGATGTTTGAAGGTCTCAAGCGATTGAAAGCATGCACGGCCCACATCTCTTATTGGTTCATATGTCATGAAACAAGAAACGGGGAGGGAGTTAATGTACCGTGCCTAAGAGTTTTGGGATTATTTGGTTTTCGTTAGATGACTTACACACCTAGACAGAGGGAGTACAAAGAGAAAAAATGAATTGCAGTTAAAAGAATGACATTTCTAACAAAAATGTGAATGTGAACTACATATGTGTGCATGTGACCAGCACATACACGAATTGATGATGTGGTGCTTGCATGCACAGAGTAGAAAAACAATGTGATTTATGACTTGCATGCATGACTTGTTCTTGTGCCATAGTTGCATGTCTAGGAAAAAACCTACTAGTGGCTTGTACTAGCTATTTAGGAATAGAAGATGTATACATGGAAGTTGTAGGGAAAGAGATGACATGTATCTCAATTCCTATGAGTAGGGATTGGAAAAGATATGTCATTTGGTTCGCATCATAGGAACTTTTCTATTGAATATAGAGATGACATGTATCTCAATTCCTATGAGGAGGGATTAGAAAAGATATGTCATTTGGTTCACATCATAGGAACTTTTCTATTGAATAAACACTAATGTTTATTTTCCTTTGAAATTATGGGAGTATAGGAATCCATTCATATGAACCAAGTGGCTCTAAAGCTATAAAAATGATATCATGTTTATTTCCTTTGAAATGTGGAGTATATGAATCTATTCCTATGAACCAATTGGCTCTAAAGGAAAAAATCTGATAAAAATCATATCATATATAGTTCCTATGATATTCCTCCACACAAAAGGATGGTTGAAATTGTTGTAGGTGATATGAAGGTCTTTGTTTGTAGACTCCTCCCCCATCTTTATAGTTACCTCTCGAAGATGAATGAAATGATATATACTGGGTATTCTATATGTGCATTTTGGTACACGAAAACTCGATAAAAGTTTGCGAGGTTCACTGCATTTTGGAATGGAGGGAGGAGCATACGGGAGTTGCTAACACTCATGTGGAAGATTTGTCAGTAGGAGGAGTGGCTGCTCTATTAAATAACATGGCAAAACTGACACTATCGAATGGAGATCTAACAGTTCTTACGTCGTTCGTCAGGAAACGGCTTGTGGCGAACGTTTGTCAGATAATGATTTAAGGACACATGCATTGCATTGATACGCGCCCCCTCTCTCTCACGCACACATGCACCCTCACAAGTCACGACTCTCCCGAGTCCTCTCGCACCCACCTTGTATCTGCAGGTAGACGTCACACACATATGTGCTCTTCACACCCTACCCTGAGAACTTCTAAAAAACAAAAGACGTCGCGCACCTTTTATTTTAACTCACATGTCACACACTTATACTATTACTCTTGTGGCGAATGTTCTTTGGGCATAGTATATTGTACTCTCACGAAGAGAAGCGGTGCACACATGCACTAGTTCTCTCACACCCAATCGCGGGTACACGTAGGAGCGCATTTTTATGAAGCTGGTAAAACAAAATTACTCCACTATATATATAAGAAGGAGCCTTAGAGCTTGCTTTACTAGGGTTCCTCTCTTTCACTCTCTCATGCTCTCCAGATCTAAGCAAGACATAGGTGGCCACACACTCTCTCTGCTCACGCTGGTCACAAATCCGGCCGGACCACCTCGACCGGGGCAGGGGTGTAGGTGCATCGTTCATGCTGTTGTCGGCGGCGAGGGAGGAGACCAATGGCTGCTCGCGCGTCCTGATCCACGGTCGTGCCGTTCTCACCGAGAGAGCGCCGGCTCGGGAGGGCCTCCGACCCCTTCTTCCTCCCTACGATATTGTGGCTAAGATGCGGCCTCCCTACGCCGTCTTTGGCACATGCCGACGACCCTCAGGTAGATATTCCTTCGAAACCTGCCTTGCTCTATTGCCCCAGCTCGCCACGCGGCTGCGTGTGGATCTTTTTCTACTTCTGTTGGCTGTTCCAAAGACACCTAGACTTTTACTATTATTAGAGGTAAAGCTAGTTCATTCAGTGGAATCTAAGAGTTGGTTAAAATAGGGAAGAAAGTGGGAAAGCTGTAGCATGAATCTAGTACTTGGTTCTAAGAGGAAACGGGGGAAAGTAGTAGATACTAGCTACCCAACCGGTCTCTTTGTTGAAAATGCAAAGAAAGCATGGTGGATGGCGAAGGGTGGGGGGAAGTGGACCTCTCTCTTGGTTGAAAAAGGAAAGAAAGTGAGGGGTGTTAGGGGACAACGCAAATGAGAATGAGCAGGTATAGATTTCATGTGCTCACATAGGAAAATGTCGATGAGGAGATAAAAAATGGGACAAATGCAGACTTGCTGCCTAAGTGTTTGCTGCTCTCGGTAAACACATCTGCCTCACCACTTTATGCCCCTACTGTCCCTATGCCCATATCTCTATCGTTAATGTAAAATCACATGAAGCATTAAGCAATGCCACCTAATGTCACTATAAGTAACGATCTAGTGCCGGTAATAAACTGAAGCAATGCCACGACCATTTTATGAAGTGCTTCTGTCTTTACTTTATTTCCCATGAATTGTGTTTTCGTAGTTACACTTAAATCTCACACTACTAACATTGCTTCATCCCAATGGAACTGCACAAATTTGATTGCACATTTACTGACCATGTGCTACTCTCATGAAAGAAATACTAATGCTATTGTTCTACATGTTAATCTAATGGAAGTGTTGATGTGATGTGATGCTACTTACTTAAGGGCACTTTCATACTATCAATCTAGTTCCAATTATAACACAATAGATGTTGTTGTTAATCATACGTCACTTCAAATATCTATCACTTTTTAAATAACTGCATTTCGTATTTGCGCAAACAGAGATGTCTGCCTCCATATTGTTTCTATCTGCACAATCAAAAGTACACACCTCAGTTTTAGTACAACTGGACAAAATGAGATGGCTATTCCTAGCTGTTGTCCTCTAACCACCAGTGTCCCAGGTATTCCTATATTGGTAGTAACTAGGTAGAATGATCAACACAATCTAAAAGAAGCTAATTCGTATGTTTTACTTCCTGATTGCAGTGCAAGGACGAGCGAAAACAACAACATCCTAGTCCGGAATGCACTTTCTACGAGTTCATCCTTGGACCGAGGACTAGCTGGCACAGCTACACGGAGGTTTTTGGGACAGGTGCGCGTACAAGAGGCATTGTGGTCTGCTTATTTCTGCAAATAGCGGTGCTTAAATTTAGTGGAATGCACAATAATTTTACCTTGTCAGTATAGTACATCGTTCAGTTCAGCATTCCAGCTGAGAACACAATTATAATTGGTTATTCTGGAATGAGAGAACCTATCCCTGGATGGTGGAAACAAGAAAAAACCAGAGTGAACTCCATCAAATTTAAGCCAACCGGGAGGCCCTTTGCTCAGAGAAGCCTTGCTTGCTTTTTCCTGATTTGTAAACCTTCTCACAACTTTGTCTTTTGTTGTGAACTAGTACATGTTTGTTATGTTCTATGAATCATTGAGATGCATAAAATTGATTAACTTATTCTTTTCAAGTATTTTATGAAGCCGAGTTTAATCTAAGTGTTCCACATGAACGTTGGACTAGCGTGTGAACGTTTGGAATTTACATAGTTGCCTTAGTAAACTGCATGAACCACTGTAACAACATACTTAGTTCTTATATGTCAGACATCAGATTATTGATTGTTAGCTGGTCGATAGCCTAGTTTTGAAGCGAGCTGAGCTAATGTGCCATGTTTTGCACAACTTCTTACAAGTGGGGTAGCACCAACAGTGTTTGGAAGTACTTATGTATACGTCGGTGCACAGTTCTCGAACGAGTACTCTATTTCATCAAACACACATTGCTCGTATGATAAACCGTGACAACTTATGTCTTACCATGCCATATTCATGAAAAAACTAGTGAGGACGCATCTGTTTCGGCAACAATTACGATGGTTCTCATAGGATTCATGGGCACACAAAAGTAGAAGATGTTCCCATAGACCGATTCAAACAGAATACTAGCCCCGGAGGGCTTGATAATAGGCAAGGTTCGGATAATTACACACAATCCAAACTACTATTAAAAACTAGTTGGGGAAACTATTTCATGCCTGGATCTAATTTGGGCTGGATACAAGATGGACCTTGCCATTAACATCATCGAGCACGTCCGGCAGCAGCTCAATCATGTGAACCTTCATGAAGATAACCTTGTGGCCTTGCCACTCATAAACTTGTTTGCGGAGGCATGCCACATCATCTTCCTGCGTAAGCTTGACAAGAATATTATGCCCCCCATTCAAAGGAGTATCTTTGAACTTCTTGTGCTTCAGTACTCCCTTGACAACACGCCTGACAACAGGGCTGCAATACAACTCGACATCGGTATAAGCGCAGATGGCTTCCAGGATCCAACAGCCTAAGAACTATGTTTTCCCAGTGCATATATTCAGGTCATCCGCCTCAACCGAGTGACATGTACAACCACATAATCCTTGTCCGCATCAGGGCTCTAATTGAAACAGAAACAAATTCTGAATTACTTTCCAGTACAAGAAACAGAAGTTATTTAAACCACTATGTATAGCATGGCATCAAAGCTAATAAAATATTGCATTATTCATTACCACAAACTTAGATGAAAAACCACAATCGAGATCAGCAAACAAGAAAATCACCTTGGGCAGCTC
>NC_041390.1:356826627-356830843 GCF_002162155.2 Triticum dicoccoides | reverse complement strand
AAACGGGGCGTTGTCCATCTCAGTAGTGGCTGTGAGCGTATCTGGGTCGGCTCTGTGGCTACCTCCATCTTCTTGGAGCTCTCTGTCTCGTGGGGATCAGCCTCCCACATCTGCTCCAATATCGGCAGATCTTTGCCTGGTTCTCCTTGGTCCATCATGAAACCGACGAATACTAGGAGACCACTGAAAGGGAAACACAATCGCAATGACAATGAAACAAAAAAGAGAGTGAGGATCGGTTAGTGCTTTGCAAAAGTTCTTTTTTTATCTGAACGAAAATATACAAACATCGCGGATCCGCTTACCTTCCCTTTGTTGGGAGAGAAGAACAGTGGTAGATGCGAGTGTTGGCTTTCATGAAGATGGTGAGGGAGAAGGGGATCCAATGAAGAGTGAAATGATGGTTGCTTCGTCCGTCAAACTTAGACTGCAGGGAGGTGGGGTTTTGTGATACGACGGCTCGTTACTGCCGTGCTATGGCCAAGGTGACTCTCTGCCTGCATACTGCCTTCTAATTTGGTGGATGGCATTCGGGCCCATGCGCGGCATGGCCCGCATGTCGGTGAACAAAAGTAAAACGATATTCAGTAGCGGGAGATGTTTCGATGACCTAGGAGGAGCCAGAAGTGGTAGTGTATCCACCGTACTAGTAGTAATTGTCTTTCTGGGTAGCTCTAGAGTCTCTCCATTGTACGAGTGGTAATTGTTTCTCTGGGACCAAGACAAAACAGCCCATCCACCCTAGTAAATAATAAAATCAATTCAAAAGCCCATATATTTACTTAATGAGAGGCGCTACCCACACCCAGCACACCGCCCCCCCAAAAAATCATGGCTGCTCTTCTTCCTCCTCACTCCCACCCACCTAAGTTCAGCTCGCTCCACTCGTAACCCCAAATTCCTCACCTCACTCCTACAGAAAACCCTAGCTCCCCTTCTTCCTCACTACTACAGAAAATCCCAGATCCCCTTCTTCTTCACTCGCACTACAACTAGGCTCGTCATTCATTACTCTGCTCAAATCCGTGAGCGTGACGCGACGCCCTCGAGGAAAATGGAGTTGGCTGACCCCAGCGCCAAGAAGATGAGGGTCCCGCTAGCGGTGGCGCCTATTGTAGATCCCGCACACGGCAGCGCGGGGGAAGCGGCCACCCCGCCCCCACCGGGTGCTAGTATCCCATAGAATCTCGGGTGGACCGCATCAGTGATCTCCCAGACGCCATCATTGGCGAGGTCATCTCGCTTCTCCCCAACAAGGATTGCTGCCGCACCATAGTCCTCTCAATTTTTTGGCACCCTCTATGGCGCGCCGTGCCCCTTACTCTCGACTGTCGTCAGTTATCTCTCTTCAATGATTTTGAAATCCCCAGAGCCATCTCCTCCCACCAGGGCTCCGTTCAAAGCTTCTACATCGCGTCATGCTACCTGAGCAAGCATACCATGCCCTGTACAATGGATGCCTGGCTGAAATCCCCTGAATTCACAGAACTATAGATGCTTGAGTTCTACTATTCCCCTGGAAATCACCTACCAGATACCGAACGCCATGTACTCGTGCCCTCAGCACCGATGTCCGTCTCGTGGTTTTCCTCCTCTCTCCACACTGCCACCTTTGCGTTGTGCTACCTACCAGATATTCTGGTACTAATTCTTCGACTCCCATTTCTCAAGAAACATTCGCTTGTGCGGTTTCGTATATCGGAGGTCTGATTGCATAGTATCATCCACTCCAGTTGCCCTGCCCTGGAGTGCTTGGTGCTTGTTTTCAGAGTTAGAACCAGTTGTCTCCAAATAAAGTCGTCTAACCTTGTAAGAATTGGAATTTATTTTGACGGAAGGCTGCTCATCATCCAAGATGCCCCTTCACTTCAAAGGTTGATCCTTGATTCTAGTTATTCACCGTCACAAATAACCTCCTCTCGGCGCCTAAACTGGAGACCTTGGATGTAATACATGATCTTTGTGCTCATTTCAATATGGTGTTTGGTTCCACAGTTCTTCGGGTACTTTATATTATCATCTACACTTATAACCATAAGCTACATTTTAAATTTTTGTGCATAAGTTATATATTATCTCGGAGTACACACTTGTACTAATATTATGTTCTATGCTCAATGAAGAGTTTCTCCATGTGTAGCCTATCAATGGTGCTGGATTCTGTCAAGATCTTATATATCCAAATGAAGAGTTTTGATCTGAACAAGATTATTGGCTTGTTGCAATTCTTTCCATGTTTGGTGAAGTTGTATATAAAGGTCATAATTTCACGCATTCTGGAAGCCCGCATATAGTGTACTAGAATTAACTGTTCAGCTGTTGCTCTTTCGACACTCTTTTTTTAGACCTTAACTGTTTTCAATCTTCATGTCTATTTAGGCAACAAGACGGGGTAAGAAAGTTATTACCAATCGGTGGATTCATAAGCACCGGGATTTTCTCACTTCTCATGACATTCGATTGAAGACAATAATGCTAGAACGATATGTAGCCAACCATGCAAACACTAGATTTGTGACATTCTTCCTGCTGAATTCGAGGTTACTATTGTCCATCAGGCTTAAGTTTATCAGCATCATGGTTTTGACGGATGGGTATGTCGAAGAGCAAAAAAAGGAGTTTTAGGTGGGCAAAAGATCTTCTAACGTGTCGGGCTTCTATTTACAACAGATTGTGGTCATAATGCAGTAAATTTTACGATCTAGGATGTTTATTCTATGGACCTGACCTATCCATTTGATTGTGACTGC
The DNA here is from genome assembly GCF_002162155.2 of Triticum dicoccoides. Lineage (NCBI taxonomy): Eukaryota > Viridiplantae > Streptophyta > Magnoliopsida > Poales > Poaceae > Triticum > Triticum dicoccoides. The sequence continues at coordinate 356,828,093 of NC_041390.1, read as the reverse complement.
CGAAAATAGTGCTGGAGTTAGATGCTATTGCCCTTTTAAACCTGGGTTTTGTCTAAACCTGATGGACAATTAACCCTCGTGCTTATGTATAGTTTGTAAGATGGAGTTAGATGTTCTTGCCATTTTCAACTCGGCTGTGACTATCATATTTTCTTTGGAACAAGGCAAATGGCTTGCCATTCATTTAATTTAGAGTGAAATATTGTAACAAATCCCAACCAAGGGAAATAACATCACTCTCGCCGGCTGCTTGAGCTCACTGTGCATAACAGAAGCCTAGTGATTAGCCCCCACCAGCACCCACAAACTTATTTCGAGCTAGCACACCAAATGGGCTGTAAATTTTCATAGGAAAGGCTACATGTCCATGACAGATTTGGATTCTGACATTTGGGACCCACGAGGAAATAGCCTATCCTCGGCCTTCACATTAGTGTGCTCACGCTGGAGGCGCCCGAGGTTGATAGCCACCTTCAATTGATGCCACTCCTCCACCAGCAAGAGACCCTCAGCTTCAAGGCAAGCGTCAACATCCACGAGTTCACCGCCGAGCCTGCCCAGCATGCCCATTGCCTCCTGAAAGAGATCACAGCAGATGACACCCCGCTCGCTCTCGAACTTAAGCGCATGACCAGGTCCATCCCCCACGGCAAGGGTTGTCGAAGGGATCTGTAGCGGCTCGCTCCCTCATGGCAAGTGGCTGGAGGCCGGCTCTTCCCCAGTCACCGTCCGGGCCTCGGTGGGGGCCCGGATGGGAGAGGGCCCGTTGCTTGAAGAAGAAGCCAGGATCGAGGTCATCCAGCCACCATCTACCACCAGGGGTGGAGCAATTGGCACACCCCCCGCACCCCGGACCGGGCCACGAAGGAAGGGCGGCAGGAACGCAGGATCAAGGCGCTAGGCCGGCATGCCCATCTCCCCCGCCGAACATGCGTCGGGTGCGGCGGCCTGGCGCGAGACACTCAGAGTCAACGGAGGGCCTGAGGCAGGAGGAGGTTGCTGTTCTGAAGATCGCATCACCCTGGCAAAAGGGGGCCTGAGGAACCACGATCAGAAGAGAAGATGGCACCTAAGAAATTACGAAGGTAATGTACTCAATCGTCCATGGCAACATACTTCCTCTGTTTCAATGGCCGGAAGGCATCACCGCTACAGCTAGGAGACCCCTTCCTCTTGCAGAGGGCATCGAAGTCCAGTCGGAGCCGGCTGAAGCCTTGGGCGCGCCCCCCAGTGTTGGGCACGGCTGGTGAGGCTCCTGGGGGGATGACCTCGGGAGTGCTGGGCTGAGGGGAGTCCTCAGGCTCTGCCTCAGGATGTCCCGTCAGGGCTTCGTGGGCCTCGGCCTCAAGAGCAGTGGATCGTGTCGCCCCATCAACTGTCACCTCAGGGCGAAGGTCATGAGCCCCGGAGATGGCGCCTCGGGAGCCTCGAGCAGGGTCGGCACCGTGACAGTCGCATCTCCAGAC
>NC_041390.1:356788343-356826330 GCF_002162155.2 Triticum dicoccoides | reverse complement strand
GCCCACTCTCGGGGCGAGCTCGGCACTGGCGGCAAGGAGGGGAAACATGCAGACGGGGTTCTCGCGAGGCCCTTCAAGGCTGACCGGACGAAGCCCCCACTCATCGAAGGGGGCATCTGCCCCGCGAACTCCACCCTGTTCGACCAGTAGTACAAGTGACAACCCTCCTGCAGCATGTCGGCTGGCGAAGGGTCGCCCGTTAGGACCTCGAGCACGGTTCATCGCGCCTCAAGAGGAAGCCCGGACTCATGGAGCCTCATAGGATCCTTTCTGCCGGACAAGGACCACATCGGTCGAGAATGGCGCTGGAGTGGAGCGACGCGACATTGGAGGAACTCCTTCATCACCATAGGAGCAGTCACGCCGAGATCCTTCAGCCTCTTCAACCGGAGCTAGACGAAGGTAAGGCGTGGGTCAGTGAGCCTCTCGTGACCCCAGCCGGAGCTGGGAATGGCAGGTGCCAAAGGGGGTGAGAGCAGGGGCTGAGCATGCCGATGTCCATGAACAACCACCGTGTCCGAAACCCGCTCGCAGATGGTGGGAGCTCAAAGTCAATCCCCGAGCCGGCCGTCGCAGCCACGGCCTGGAAGCTCAGGCATCCCGAGCATTTCCGAGGATCAGTCAGGTGCAGCAAGAAGAAATGGTCCAGTAAGGCCACGGAAGGAGCAATGCCCACCATGGCCTCGCAAACGAAGGCGAAAACGGCAAGAAGGGAGACATATTGGGGATCTAGGTGCAACATATGGATCTGATAGTGGGAAAGCATGGCGTTGAAGAAGGAGGAAAAGGGGGGAACCAGGCCAGCCAATAGGGCGTCAATGCAGAATTGGACCTCGGTTGCTGTCCTATCAACAGAGGCGTGGGATGTAGGCCAGGCCACCGTCTTCCCCCATTCGTTGAAGCCGGAGGCGAGCGCTGGGTGGACCTTGTCCATGGCTTCCTGGTTGAGCACTAACGACCGACCAACGATGGGTTCAATGACCGGAGGTGGCTCGGCTGAAGACTGGGACTTCTTCTTTCCCTTCTCTGTTCGGCTTGGTGCCATGGCGACGGGGAGGTCCGAGCTCGGGTCGAGTTGGGGGAGGAGGTTGTTGTTTGGAAGGCAGAAGAATTGGAGAGGTGCATCACCAACAACGAGGGAATAACTGTGTAGGTCACGGTGGCCACCTAGCCAGGCGGATATCAAGGCAGCATGGGGAAGCGGAGACGCCCATGTCCCATCAATCACCACACGTCAACCGAGGCCGCAGGCTGTTGGGGCTCGCGGCACTCCACACTAGCCCCTTGGCTTTGCCACGAAGCCAAGTCAAAGCACAATTTGGGCACGGGGGCTACTGTTGGCGTCCTGGGAATGGGGGCCCCTAGACTTGCCTGCCTACGGCCCACTACGTGGCTCCACCAGTGGCCCCATACTGCCCATCTTCAGTAGCGGACACTGAAGACCCTCGCGAGGGGCCAAGCCTCTCAAGGTGGACGACGCAAGACCTCCTCGAGGGCGGCCTCACCAGGCTGGCTCGCGAGGGGCGGAGAGATCAAGGCGGGGGGCACCTCATGAGGTCCGCGTGACGCAAGCCATGACCACCAAGGCCAGGCGGGCACCAGGCAGGACCCAGCGCACATAGTGTCCTTGTTTCCTCTTTGGTGCTAAAGGGACAGACGTAGGTAAGGAGTCCCGAGGCATCAGGCAAAGGTTTCCATATCGGTGCAACAAGACCAAGACCAGCGGGACGGCAGGATGGAGGCCACCATGGAGCCTAGGACGGCGTCACCACAAGAGCCTTTGGCAGGCGAAGAGCACCTTTTGTCAGGATCGCTTGTACTAGTTGTATCCCTTCAAAATTGGCCGTTGTGGGATCCCTTCCGGACTACATTTCGGAAGAGGACCAGGGGCTCTATAAATAGGACTAGCCACCACCATTGCAAGGGACAGACATTCAGACCATCCTCAAGCACACCAGCTCATCAAGCTCAAGAACACCTCTCCTTAGGAGGCTGTTCGTCCCTTGTACTTGTTCATCCTCAGCCCAAGAGGCAATCCACCATACCACACTGGAGTAGGGTATTACACCACAACGGTGACCCGAGCCAGTATAAACCCTGTGTCCTTTGTTCTGCAAGCTCGACATGCTCAACTCTGAGAACATGGTGAGAGCGTGAGCTAGAGGGGGAGAGATCTTCGTGCACACCCCAAAGTTCGCACCTCAAGGGTTTTTGCCGGAACCCGCAATCCGACAAACTGTTCATCCAGCCTCCACCGCTCCTCTACCGACTACTGTTCAACCAGCCCTCTCCACGGGGTCCTTTTCGACCACCCTTCCATGGGCTACTGTTCATCCAGCCCTCCACCGGCTACTGTTCAACCAGCCCTCCACGGGGTCCTGATCATCCACCACTCCACGGGGTCCTGTCCATCAACCCCCAACCGGCTCGATCGGGGTCCTGTTCATCCAGCGGCAACGGCCTCTACTACCATGGGGTCCTGTTCATCCAACCCCCCAACGGGAACTGTTCATCCAAACCCCCCAACAACGCTCACCGTTCATCCAGAGCTAGCATTGATTGGCTTCAGTTAGCACCAGTAGCGAAGGAATCGCTTGATCGGGTTCAGTTAACAGCCATCGGTCGATCATTCAGTTAAGTAATGTGTAGCCTGCAGTGCAATCGCTCAGGTTCAGTAGGCAAATGCCTCGCTCGGGTTCAGTTAGAGCCCAACACCTCGCACCCACGCACATAATTGTACGAGAGAAACGCACATCGCTCGGCCCCCGACCACCCACCGTAACTGGGAACTCCCCGATATTTTCCTTGCTTCTACCATGGTTTTTTCCGCCATGGACTAACCAAAGAATGTCATGGAGCTGCGTCTGTCGGTGTTCTGGGAATAGGGGTCCCTAGACTTGCCTGCCTGCGGACCACGGCGTGGCTTTGCGAGCGGGCCCCTACAGCCCATCTTCACCAGCAAGGACTCAAAACCATAACGAGGGGCGAAGCCTTGCGAGGCGGATGACACAAGACCTCATCAGGAGCGGCCTCACCAGGCTGGTTCATGAGGGGTGGAGAGTTCAAGGCCAAGCAAACCTCGCGAGGTTCCGATGACGTGAGCCACGATCGAGGTCAGGTGGGCGTCAGGCGGGCCCCAGCGTGAACATTGTCCTTGTCTCCTCCTTAGTGCTAAGGAAGCAAGCGCAGACGCAGAGTACCAAGGCGTCAAGCAAAGGTTGCCATATCGGGTCACCGAGGACGGCAAGACGGAGGTCACCGTGGATCCCAAGACGGCGTCACCACCAGAGCCTTTGGCAGGCGAAGACTGCTTTTGTTAGGATAAGTTGTGCTAGTTGTCCCCTTTCAAATTGGCCGTTGTTGGCTCCCTTCCCGCTCAATATTTGGGGAGAGGGCCAGGGCCTCTATAAATAGGACTAGCCACCACCATAGCTAGGGGGATCCGGCAGATCGAGAGAGACCAGAACAATCATAACTTCATCGAGCACAAGAACACCTCTCCTCAGGAGGCTGTTCTTCCCCTTGTACTGTTCATCCTCAGCCCAAGAGGCAATCCACCACCACACACTGGAGTAGTGTATTACACCACAACGGTGGCCCGAACCAGTATAGATCTTGTGTCCTTCGTGTTGCGAGTCTGTCGAGTTAGCCCGTAAGATCTTAATAAAGCTAGGACGTGGATCGGTAGGGGGAGATGTTTGCGCGCACCCCAGAGTTCAAACCTTGAGGCTTTTGCCAGAACCCGTGATCTGACATTTGGCGCACCAGGTAGGGGTGCGCCGAAGCCTCCCTTTTCTCGCTCCATGTCTCGTTGCTCCATCGCCTCCATGGAGGATGCTCTCCGCGCTCGCGCTGAGCGCCGGGCTGCCCTCGCCGCCCGTATCGCTTAGACGGCTCTCGTCGGCGGGCCACCCCGTCGTTCCCCGTTGCCAGTCGCCAATGCCGCCACCGGCTCGGCGGGGAACAAGCAGCAAGCATCCTAGCTGCACCCCTGGTGCGGGCGGGACGGCCGCACCGCCACTCCATCGCTGACCGCGGCCGGCTCGGCATCCCACGCTCGTCGCGCTCCCATGGACACGCATGCCGCTCTGTGCATGGCACGCGAGCTCCTGTGCTACCGCCCAGTCGACGACGTCTACGAGGACTGGCTCGACTGCATCACCAAGCTTGTCAGCGCCGCAGGGGGCTCCCCAGCACCGTCCCTCTCGCCACCTCGCCCTTTGCTAGCCGTGGGCGGCGTGGCCCATGGAGCACCTCCACCACCTCTGCCCCAAGACGGATTCTTGGCGCCTAGGCGCGCGGCCCAACAGCGCGGCCTGCCGCGTCCGGCGCCCGCACAAGAATAAAGAAGCTGCGAAGAAGTCGCTCAACCACGAGAAAACACCCCCGCGCTCCCTGCGCCACCATGGCAAGACCGCGTGCCGCCTGCAGCAGCGGTGCGCGGACCCCATCAAGGCGAAATTCTCCACCAGCGCAGAGTCCCGGTGACCACGGCAGGCTGCCGCGCCTTGACCCCTAAGCTGCATAGCCTCGCTTGGCAGGCAAGTTCAAGTTGGATCTGCCTCCTCGCTACGACGGCACCCCCGACCCCGTGGAGTTCCTGCAGCTCTACGAGCTGAGCATCGAGGCGGCCAACAGCGACAAGAAAGTCATGGCGAACTCGTTTCCCATGGCTCTCAAGGATGTTGCCCGCTCCTGGCTCCTGAACCTGCCTCCAGGCTTGATCTCCTCCTGGGACGAGATGTGTGACCATTTTGTCACCAACTTCCAGGGCACTCACGACCGCCCACCGACTGCGGGTGGCCTATGCCGCATCAAGCAACAACCAAGAGAGACCCTCCAGAAGTACATCCAGTGCTTCAAGAATGTACGCCTCAAGATCCCCGAGGTAATGGACGAGGCCATCATCTCTGTGGTCTCCGATGGTGTCTGCGACGTCAAGATGAAGGAGGAGCTCGCCATCCGCGAGGAGCTGTGCACATCTCTGGAGCCGTTCCACCTGGCGATCAAGTGCGCAAGAGCTGAGAAGGGGTGCCTCTCCCTCCTCGAGCTCCTGGTTGCGGACCCGCAGGAGAAGAAAGCCAAGGCCAAAGACATGAAGTGCAAGGGAGCAGCCATGCTCGCGGCGGAGCCGGACACAAAGCGCGGCAGGGACCAGCCCAAGTCATCCAAGAGTAGCCAACCATTCTGCGCCATCCATAACCTGCATAGCCACAACACCAGCGACTGTCAAGAGCTTAGAGCCATTCGAGAAGGACGCTTCGGTCGACACCCCGAGCGCAACGACCGGGGCTACAGCCGAGGAGGAGGACGTGGTGGCGGACGCTGGGATGACCATGTCCCGCGCTAGGAGTGGCGCGACCAGCATCATGAGCACCATCGGCAGGAGCAGCCTCGCGAGGGCGCTGGAGGGTCAGCCTTGTGAGGATCGTCCTCAGGGCAACGCCGGTCTTCCTCCACTGCTGCCACCAATAAAGAAGGAACGACAACCACCATCAGGACGAGGGGGCTGGGGGCTTCCAGGAGCCACGTGCCATCACCTGCATCTTGGGTGGAGCTCAAGCCCCAGCCTCACAGCGTATATTCAAACAGTTTGCTGGTGAAGTGAATGTAGTCCTCCCCAAGCTCGTGGCCACGCGCCCGCTCAGGTGGTCCCAGTGTGGCATCACATTCAGCTCAACAGATCAGCTCAAGTGCGCGGCCACCGCCGGCGTCCTCCCGATTCTCTGTTCACCAGTCATTAGCAACGTGCAAGTCACCAAGACCCTTGTCGACGGCGGTGCAGGGCTCAACGTCCTATCCGTCGAGACGTTCGATAGCCTCCAAGTGCGGTATGATCAGCTTCAGCCCACCAAGCCTTTCTCAGGAGTGACCGACGGCTCCACAATGCTGATCGGCCAGGTCCGCCTCCCAGTCACCTTCGGATAGCGTAACAACTACCGCACCGAGCTCATCGACTTCGATGTCGCCCACATCCGTCTGCCATGCAATGCCATCCTCGGGTATCCCGCCGTACCCAAGTTCATGGCCATAACGCACCATGGCTACAACGTCCTCAAGATGCCAGGAAGAGGCGGGATCATCACAGTCCCCTGTGAACAAAGAGATGCGGTGTGCTCCCTCGAGTGCACCTTCCAAGCAGCGTCAATCCAAGACCCCGGCAACAATGCAGCTCAGTACCCTCCTGAGGTCGTCCCCAAGAAGAAAAAGCAGCAACTCCCTGCCGGACCTGAGGAGGGCAGCACCGCAGGTGGCACCTCATCAGGATCAGCGCCCGCACCTAGGGCGTCTCTCTCTATCGCATAGGAAGGCACGCCCGGCGCCCTCCTCGGGCAGGGCTCGGGGGCTCTCTTATGGAGGGCCTCATACCTTGCCAGCGTCGCGAGGGAGGCGCTCGGGCACCACTTCGAGGCGTGTTTCGCAGCACGTCTCCCTCAGTTGGACACTGGGCAAGGAGCGCACGGCGCTCAGGAGTTCATCACCAAGGTATCTTAGGAGCTTCAGGAAGCCAGAGCAATATGTGGTGACCGCAGCCCACCTGGCGTTGCTCCCCACCCGGGCGAGCGTGGTGAGCTGCGCGTCTGCATCAACATCCCAGGGCTCAACCGAGCCGCATCTCAGGAGAGTTTCTAGCCTTCGCGTGTTGGGCGTTGTGAAGGTCCACCTCATAGCTACGTTCGCATGTTGTTCGGCCTGCCGAGCGTGACCACTGCCTTCCAGCGCAACCTGCAGAGCGTCATGGCGGGTCAGGAGGACAGGCACCACGTAGTCCTGGCGGAGATGGAGACGGTCCTCAAGGAACCGCCTAGACCCATAGAGCCTCCCGAGGCTCAGGGCCTCGGTGGATCGTGAGGAGCAACCCCTTCGCCGCGTACCTTCTACTGCCTCAACACCCCTTCACCAATGGAACCAGGTTACATTTTCCATGTACATTTAGCTGGGAGCGCCCGCAGGGCTGCATCATTCCCAGGCCACATGGGTCCGTCCCTGTGGCATGTATCCCTTCCTTTTTACGTCTTTAGATTACCATGCTGGGGGTGCCCCTCGGGCTGCATCATCCCCAAACCGCTCGGGTCGGACCCAGTGGCGCATATAGTTTATCCATTTACCTAAGCTAGGTTGCCTTTCATGCTTAATCTACCTATGACTATCACCTGCTTGATTTTTGCCCATCGCAGGAGCCGCGTGCCAGTCGTCTTTCTTTAGGACCCTTCATGTGAGAGGATTAGGCACGGCATCTGTGCTCGGGCCCGTCCCTGCAGCGTCGATAAATACAAAGGTCGAGCTCTCTCTGGTGGGCCGGCCCCATTAACGTCACCTCCTGGGGCCATTGGTGCTTGGCTTTCTCACGTGATAACCTTAGGAGATTCGTTCGGCGCAGGTTGTCTGACCACCTCGCAAGATCAAGACAGCGGATAAGAATCAAGACGAGGTGCAACCCTCCTTAAGGTAGGGCCTCGTGAGTCCCGCGCTGGCTCACGAGTGCCCAGACACACCTCGTCTAGCCCTGCTGTGCAAGCCACGTGTCAGGGCGGGACTGTACACGCCCCGGGGGCTCTCCGCAGTAGGGAGTCCCCTCCCACGTACCAGTGGAAGCACCATGCTCCGCGCTGGCAGTCGACACTGCCGAGGAGCGGCTATGGCCGTGCAAGTGCGGAAGCGCCATGGTCCATCCTGGTGATAAACAACTGAGGGTGGCCTCATGGCTGTATCAACCTCAGGGAGCCTCCGGGCTCAATGTTTGGCCTCAATGCAATGCCTCCCCTCAGGAGAGCCGTGCGAGGGGGCTGGGCACGAGGGCTGCGCTCGGGTCACGCCCAAGCGTACGCCACCCCGCCAGGTCCCTCGGACCTGGCCGTCGCGCGCCCTCCCAAGCGGAGCTAAGGTATGAAGGTCGTTTGAACGTCAAGGGGGACTCCTGAGCATCGCAACTCAGGAGCCTAACTGACCACGTAGCCCCTCACTCCTTGGTCTGTCCTGGTCTCCGGTCGGCCCAACGGTGGTTCAGGTATGCGCGGGGTCGGTCCCTGCCGACATAGAACACAACACCAACCATTGCATCTCCTTTCGACAAGTTGTTTGCACGTTAAGGGGGGCTCCTGAGCATCGCGACTCAGGAGCCTAACTGGTCATGTAGCCCCTCACTCCTTGGGTCCGTCCTAGTCTCTGGTCGGTCCAATGGCGACTGAGGTATTCACAGGGTCGGGCTCTGCCGACATAGAACATAAAGCAAGGTATGCGCGGGGTTTTGGACTATATTGGGCTTTATTTTCCACTTTTATATTATTTTTCGGACTAACCTATTAACCATAGGCCCAACCCAGAATTGCTATTTTTTTCCTATTTCAGTGTTTTGGAGAAACAGAATATCAAACGGAGTCCAAACAGAATGAAACCTTCGGAAACGTGATTTTCTCATCAAATAAGATCCAGGAGACTTGGACCTTCCATCAAGAAAGCCACAAGGTGGTCACGAGGGTGGAGGGCGCCCCCTGCCTCGTGGGCCCCTCAAAGCTCCACCAACGTACTTCTTCCTCCTATATATACCTACATACCACCAAACGATCGGGGACGGAGCCAAGAAACTAATTCGACCGCCCCAACTTTCTATATCCACGAGATCCCATCTTGGGGGCCTGTTCCGGAGCTCCGCCGGAAGGGGCATCAATCAAGCAGGGCTTCTACATCATCATCCAAGCCCCTCCGATGAAGTGTGAGTAGTTTATTTTAGATCTACGGGTCCATAGTTAGTAGCTAGATGGCTTCTTCTCTCTTTTTGGATCTCAATACAATGTTCTCCCCCTCTCTCGTGGAGATCTATTCGATGTAGTCTTCTTTTTGCGGTGTGTTTGTTGAGATCGATGAATCATGGGTTTATGATCAAGTCTATCTATGAATAATATTTGAATCTTCTCTAAATTCTTCTATGTATGATTGGTTATCTTTGCAAGTCTTTTCGAATTATCAGTTTGGTTTGGCCTACTAGATTGGTTGTTCTTGCCATGGGAGAAGTGCTTAGCTTTGGGTTCAATATTGCGGTGTCCTTTCCCAGTGACAGAAGGGGAAGCAAGGCACGTATTGTATTGTTGCCATCGAGGATAACAAGATGGGCTTTTTATCATATTGCATGAAACTATCCCTCTACATCACGTCATCCTGCTTAAGGCGTTACTCTGTTTTTAACTTAATACTCTAGATGCATGCTGGATACCGGTCGATGAGTGGAGTAATAGTAGTAGATGCAGGCAGGAGTCGGTCTACTTGTCTCAGACGTGTTGCCTATATACATCATCATACCTAGATATTCTCATAACTATGCTCAATTTTGTCAACTGCTCAACAGTAATTTTTTCACCCACCATAGAATACTTATGCTCTCGAGAGAAGCCACTAGTGAAACCAATGGCCCCGGGGTCTCTTTCTCATCATATCAATCTCCATTACTTTATTATTGTTTTGCTTTTTACTTTGCCTTTTACTTTTCACTTTGCATGTCTATACCAAAAATACCAAAAATACTATTTATCATCTCTATTAGATTTCACTTTCGTAAGTGACCGTGAAGGGATTGACAACCCCTAAGCGCGTTGATTGCGTTGAGCTATTGTTTTTGTGTACGTACGAGGGACTTGCGCGTAGCCTCCTATTGGATTGATACCTTGGTTCTCAAAAACTGAGGGGAATACTTACGCTACTTTGCTACATCATCCTCTCCTCTTCGGGGAAATCCAACGCAGTGCTCAAGGGGTAGCAAGAGGAATTTCTGGGGCCGTTGCCGGGGAGTCTGCGCAAAAGTCAACATACCAAGTACCCATCACAATCCCTATCTCCCGCATTACATTATTTGCCATTTTCCTCTCGTTTTCCTCTCCCCCACTTCACCCTTGCCGTTTTATTCGCCCTCTCTCTCTCTATCCTCCCTCTCTTTCTCTATTTGCCTTTTTTTGCCCGTTTGCTTTTTGTTTGCTCGTGTGTTGGATTGCTTGTTTGTCACGATGGCTCTTCCTAGATTCAGTGATCTTCACCTTAAAAGGTTAGAGGAGATCGAAAACAACGTCAGGAAATTTATGGTTTTGCAATTTGAGCATAATAATTTCTTTAGAAATGAGCTTAAGGAACAAAAAGGTTTTATGAGTTATATGAATAAAGAGCTCGATGATATGTCTAAAGAATTTCATGGTATGAGATCCCAAATTGCTCGTCTTGAAAATAAACTACTGAAATTTCGGATATGCAAGCTACCTTAGTCAATAAGATGGCCGCTAAACCGGATTCCTATGAAAAAAAAGATGAAGATCTAAAAGTTATTGATGTGTCCCCTATTAAATCTTTGTTTTGCAATATTAATCTTGATAATGATGGGACTGAATATGATCCACCTTTACCAAGAAGGCGTTCTAAAAATTCGGAGTATTTAGATCTTGATGGTGAAATTGATAAAAGTGGGACTATAAGAAATAAAACCCTAGATGATGCTAAACCCACTATATTAGATTTCAAGGAATTTAATTATCACAATTTCTCTTTGATTGATTGTATTTCCTTGTTGCAATCCATGCTAAAATCTCCTCATGCTTATAGTCAAAATAAAGCCTTTACCGAACATATCGTTGATGCCTTGATGCAATCTTATGAAGAAAAACTTGAGTTGAAAGTTTCTATACCTAGAAAACTTTATGGTGAGTGGGAACCTACTATTAAAATTAAAATTAAAGATTATGAGTTTTATGCTTTGTGTGATTTGGGTGCTAGTGTCTCTACTATTCCCAAAACTTTGTGTGATTTGCTAGATTTCCGTGATTTTGATGATTGCTCTCTAAACTTGCATCTTGCGGATTCCAATATTAAGAAACCTATGGGAAGAATTAATGATTTTCTTATTGTTGCGAATAGGAATTATGTTCCCGTAGATTTTACCGTTCTTAATATAGATTGCAATCCTTCTTGCCCTATTATTCTTGGTAGACCTTTCCTTAGAACGGTTGGTGCGATTATTGATATGAAGGAAGGGAATATTAGATTTCAATTTCCACTAAAAAGGGCATGGAACACTTCCTTAGAAAGAAAATAAAATTACCATATGAATCTATCATGATAGCCACTTATGGATTGCCTACCAAAGATGGCAATACCTAGATCTATTCTTTCTTGTTATGCCTAGCTAGGGGCGTTAAACGATAGCGCTTGTTGGGAGCCCAATTTTATTTTTATTCCTTGCTGTTTGCTCCTGTTTAGTAATAAATAAATTATTTAGCCTCTGTTTTGGTTGTGTTTTTTGTTTTTAATTAGTGTTTGTGCCAAGTAGAACCGTTGGGAAGACTTGGGGAAAGTCTTGTTGAACTTGCTGTAAAAAAAAAGAAACTTTAGCGCTCACGAGAACTGCTGTCTTTTTAATTTGGAAAGTGCTATTTAGTTAATTCTTTTTGGAGATGATTAATAGATAAATTCCTCACGTCCAGAAATTTATGTTAGAATTTTTGGGGTTCCAGATCTTGACCTATCTACAGATTACTACAGACTGTTCTGTTTTTGACAGATTCTGTTTTTTGTGTGTTGTTTGCTTATTTTGATGAATCTATGGCTAGTAAAATAGTTTATAATCCATAGAAAAGTTGGAATACTGTAGGTTTAACACCAATATAAATAAAGAATGAGTTCATTACAGTACCTTGAAGTGGTCTTTTGTTTTCTTTCGCTAACGGAGCTCGCGAGATTTTCTACTTTAAGTTTTGTGTTGTGAAGTTTTCATGTTTTGGGTAAAGATTTGATTGATTATGGAACAAGGAGTGGCAAGAGACTAAGATTGGGGATGCCCATGTCACCCCCAAGATAATCTATGGACACCTAAAAGCCAAATCTTGGGGATGCCCCGGAAGGCATCCCCTCTTTCGTCTACTTCTATGAGTAACTTTACTTGGAGCTATATTTTTATTCACCACATGATATGTGTTTTGATTGGAGCGTCTTTTATGATTTGAGTCTTTGCTTGTTAGTCTACCACAATCATCCTTGCGGTACACACCTTTTGAGATAGCCATACATGATTTGGAATTTGATAGAATACTCTATGTGCTTCACTTATATCTTTTGAGCTTTATAGTTTTGCTCTAGTGCTTCACTTATATCTTTTAGAGCACGATGGTGGATTTGTTTTATAGAAACTATTGATCTCTCATGCTTCACTTAGATTACTTTGAGAGTCTTATTAGCATGGTAATTTGCTTAAAATCCTAATATGCTTGGTATGCAAGATTAATAATAAAACTTTCTTATGAGTGTGTTGAATACTAAGAAAAGTTTGATGCTTGATGATTGTTTTGAGATATGGAGGTAATAATATTAAAGTAATGCTAGTTGAGTAGTTGTGAAATTGAGAAATACTTATGTTGAATTTTCCAAGTCCTGTAGCATGCACGTATGGTAAACGTTATGCAACAAATTTGAAACATGAGGTGTTATTTGATTGTCTTCCTTATGAGTGGCGGTCGGGGACGAGCGATGGTCTTTTCCTACGAATCTATCCCCCTAGGAGCATGCACATAGTGCTGAGGTTTTTGATGAATTGTAGATTTTTACAATAAGTATGTGAGGTCTTTATGACTAATGGTGAGTCCATGGATTATACGCACTCTCACCCTTCCATCCTTGCTAGCCTCTTCGGTACCATGCATTGCCCTTTCTCACATTGAGAGTTGGCACGAACTTCACCGGTGCATCCAAACACCGTGATATGATACACTCTTTCACACATAAACCTCCTTATATCTTCCTCAAAACAGCCACCATACCTACCTATTATGGCATTTCCATAGCCATTCCGAGATATATTGCCATGCAACTTTCCATCATTCTGTTCATCATGACACATTCATCATTGTCATATTGCTTAGCATGATCATGTAGTTGACATAGTATTTGTGGCAAAGCCTCCATTCATAATTCTTTCATACATGTCGCTCTTGGTTCATTACATATCCTGGTACACCGCCGGAGGCATTCATATAGAGTCATCTTTGTTCTAGTATCGAGTTGTAATCATTGAGTTGTAAATAAATAGAAGTGTGACGATCATCACTATTAGAGCATTGTCCCAAGTGAGGAATAATAAAAAATTCCATAAAAAGAGAAAGCCCAAAAAAAGAGAAAGGCCATAAAAAAGGCCCAAAAATGAGAGAAAAAGAGAGAAGGGAGAATGTTACTATCCTTTTACCACACTTGCGCTTCAAAGTAGCACCATGATCTTCATAGTAGAGTCTCTCATGTTATCACTTTCATATACTAGTGGGAATTTTTCATTATAGAACTTGGCTTGTATATTCCAACAATGGGCCTCCTCAAGTGCCCTAGGTCTTCGTGAGCAAGCAAGTTGGATGCACACCCACTAGTTTCTTTTGTTGAGCTTTCATACATTTATAGCTCTAGTGCATCTGTTGCATGGCAATCCCTACTCCTTGCATTAACATCAATTGGTGGGCATCTCCATAGCCCATTGATTATCCTCGTTGATGTGAGACTTTCTCCTTTTTTGTCTTCTCCCCATAACCCCCCTCATTATATTCTATTCCACCCATAGTGCTATGTCCATGGCTCGCGCTCATATATTGCGTGAAAGTTTACAGGTTTGAGATTACTAAAGTATGAAACAATTGCTTGGCTTGTCATCGGGGTTGTGCATGATGAGAGCATTCTTGTGTGATGAAAATGAAACATGACTAAACTATATGATTTTGTAGGGATGAACTTTCTTTGGCCATGTTATTTTGAGAAGACATAATTGCTTAGTTAGTATGCTTGAAGTATTATCATTTTTATGTCAATATGAACTTTTTTCTTGAATCTTTCGGATCTGAATATTCATACCACAATTAAGAAGAATTATATTACAATTATGCCAAGTAGCACTCCGCATCAAAAATTCTCTTTTTATCATTTACCTACTCAAGGACGAGCAAGAATTAAGCTTGGGGATGCTTGATACGTCTCCAACATGTCTATAATTTTTGATTGCTCCATGCTATATTATCTACTGTTTTGGACTATATTGGGATTTATTTTCCACTTTTATATTATTTTTGGGACTAACCTATTAACCGGAGGCCCAGCCCAGAATTGTTGTTTTTTGCCTATTTCAGTGTTTCATAGAAACAGAATATCGAACGGAGTCCAAACGGAATCAAACCTTCGGAAATATGATTTTCTCATCAGATAAGATCTAGGAGACTTGGACCCTCCGTCAAGAGAGCCACGAGGCAGTCACGAGGGTGGAGGGCGCCCCCCTAGGGCGCGCCCCCTGCCTCGTGGGCCCCTCGAAGCTCCACCGACGTACTTCTTCCTCCTATATATACCTACGTACCCCCAAACGATCGGGGACGGAGCCAAAAACCTAATTCCACCGCCACAACTTTCTGTATCCACGAGATCCCATCTTGGGGCCTGTTTCGGAGCTCCGCCGGAAGGGGCATCGATCAAGGAGGGATTCTACATCATCATCCAAGCCCCTCCGATGTAGTGTGGGTAGTTTATTTCAGACCCACAGGTCCATAGTTAGTAGCTAGATGGCTTCTTCTCTCTTTCTGGATCTCAATACAATGTTCTCCCCCTCTCTCATGGAGATCTATTCGATGTAATCTTCTTTTTGCGGTGTGTTTGTTGAGACTGATGAATTGTGGGTTTATGATCAAGTCTATCTATGAATAATATTTGAAACTTATCTGAATTTATGTATGATTGGTTATCTTTGCAAGTCTCTTCGAATTATCAGTTTGGTTTGGCCTACTAGATTGGTTGTTCTTGCCATGGGAGAAGTGCTTAGCTTTGGGTTCAATCTTGTGGTGTCCTTTCCCAGTGACAGAAGGGGCAGCAAGGCACGTATTGTATTGTTGCCATCGAGGATAATAAAATGGGGTTTTTATCATATTACATGAAACTATCCCTCCACATCATGTCATCTTGCTTAAGGCGTTACTCTGTTTTTAACTTAATACTCTAGATGCATGCTGGATAGCGGTCGATGAGTGGAGTAATAGTAGTAGATGCAGGCATGAGTCGGTCTACTTGTCTCGGACGTGATGCCTATATACATGATCATACCTAGATATTCTCATAACTATGCTCAATTCTGTCAATTTCTCAATAGTAATTTGTTGACCCACCACAGAATACTTATGCTCTTGAGAGAAGCCACTAGTGAAACCTATTTCTCCCGGGTCTCTTTCTCATCATATCAATCTCCATTACTTTATTATTGTTTTGCTTTTTACTTTGCCTTTTACTTTTCACTTTCGTAAGTGGCCGTGAAGGGATTGACAACCCCTAAGCGCGTTGGTTGCGTTGAGCTATTGTTTTTGTATAGGAACGAGGGACTCGCGCGTAGCCTCCTACTAGATTGATACCTTGGTTCTCAAAAACTGAGGGAAATACTTACGCTACTTTGCTGCATCATCCTCCCCTCTTCGGGGAAATCCAACGCAGTGCTCAAGAGGTAGCAAGGGGCCGTCCTCATTGGTGGCCAACGGCTTCTCCAAGCCCTTCTCATAGAGTGACTTCAGGGCCTCGCGAGACCTCTTCTCCAGAAGCGTGAAGGCCGCGCGGTCCTCAGCCAGAACCTCGCCCTGGCGTCAAGGTCGACCCCCTTCGCCTCCACCTTCTGCTCCAGCTCCTCCAGCCGGCTGCGTTCAGTGGCCTGTGCCTTCGCCAACTCCCCCAGCTCGGCGTCGTGGTCATTGATAGCGTCCTCCCGGGCCTTCATCTCCTCCTCCTTCGCCTGACAGCCGCGAGCTTCTTTTGCGCGCTCATCACGCAGACTCTTCAGCTCGTCCTCCAGTGCCCAGCAGCGGTCGTGAGTGGCTTCGGCGTCCTTCAGCGCCGCCTCACGATCAGCCGCAGCTTGGGCGACGTCCCATTTCTCCTTCTCGGAGGTCGTCGTGGCCTGGCTTGGCGCAGCTCGGACTGCTGCGTCAGACTGAAACCAGCCGGAGGCCAGCTCCAGGCGCCCGGCTACCAGGCATAGATCCGCGCCCAGGAGATCTTCCCACAGCTGAGTCATCTCTGAAAGGGCACGCTCCAAGACAGCAGAGGAGGCAGAAGAACCTGGGAGTAGTGGCGCAGAAGGAGGAAGAGGTGTCGTCACCATGGCCTGAGAGGCGGGAAGCTCCTGAGCCTCTTGGACCTCAGCACCTGAGCTGGATGCTGGCACCTCCTAAGTCAGCAGTGGTTCGGGGGCTGACTCCTCCCGAGGATGCTCCACCCGGCCTCACGAGGATGATCAGGCTGGAGAAGCACGAGCACCATCCCCACCTTTGCTCAGGGAGAGGGGCGCGGCTGCAGGAGGCAACCCGGACTCAAGCAGCACCTTCTCGCTCTCTCTCCTCCTCTTCACCATAGGCATCAGCCTAGTCGCACAACAAGGAAAAAGAGTCGGAAACAAGCACCAACAGCAAAAACAAGGACGAACATCAAGATGAAGCTCAAAGCACTTACTGGTCCAAAGCAGTGTAGTCCACCCTCCGCTTGGTGAGCTTGAAGCCAGAGAGCTTCGCAACCTGAGGCGCGGGCGCACCAGTGATAACCCACACAAGTATTGGGGATCGCAACAGTTTTCGAGGGTAAAGTATTCAACCCAAATTTATTGATTTGACACAAGGGGAGCCAAAGAATACTCTCAAGTATTAGCAGCTGAGTTGTCAATTCAACCACACCTGGAAACTTAATATCTGCAGCAAAGTGTTTAGTAGAAAAGTAATATGATAGTAGTGGTAATGGTAGCAAAAGGTAACAGTAGTAAAAGCAATGATTTTGGTATTTTGTAGTGATGATAGCAAAGCAACAGGAAAGTAAATAAGCGAAGAACAATATATGGAAAGCTCATAGGCAATGGATCGGTGATGGAGAATTATGCCGGATGCGGTTCATCCTGTAATAGTCATAACCTAGGGTAACACAAAACTAGCTCCAGTTCATTGATATAATGTAGGCATGTATTCCGAATATAGTCATACGTGCTTATGGCAAAGAACTTGGATGACATCTTTTGTCCTACCCTCCCATGGCAGCGGGGTCCTTATGGAAACTAAGGGATATTAAGGCCTCCTTTTAATAGAGAACCGGAACAAAGCATTAACACATAGTAAATGCATGAACTCCTCAAACTATGGTCATCACTGGTAAGTATCCCGATTATTGTCACTTCAGGGTTAACGGATCATAACACATAGTAGGTGACTATAGACTTGCAAGATAGGATCAAGAACACTCATATATTGAAGAAAACATAATAGGTTCAGATCTGAAATCATGGCACTCGGGCCCTAGTGACAAGCATTAAGCATAGCAAAGTCATAGCAACATCAATCTCAGAACATAGTGGACACTAGGGATCAAACCCGAACAAAACTAACTCGATTACATGATAGATCCCATCCAACCCATCACGTCCAGCAAGCCTACGATGGAATTACTCACGCACGGCGGTGAGGATCATGAAATTGGTGATGGAGGATGGTTGATGATGACAATGGTGACGGATTCCTCTCTCTGGAGCCCCGAACGGACTCCAGATCAGCCCTGCAGAGAGGTTTTAGGGCTTGTCGGTGGCTCCGCCTCATAAAACGCGATGATTTCTTCTCTCTGATATTTTTCTCCCTGAAACTCAATATATGGAGTTGGAGTCGGAGAGGCAACAGGGGGTCCACGAGGTAGGGGCGCACCCTAGGGGGGCAGGCGCGCCCCCCCACCCTCGTGGAGAGGTGGTGGGACCCCTGGCCTTCATCTTTTGCAGGTATTTTTCTTATTTTCTGAAGAGTGGCTCCACGAAGTTTCAGGTCATTCCAAGAATGTTTGCTCATGCACATAAATAACACCATGGTAATTCTGCTGAAAACAGCGTCAGTCCGGGTTAGTTCCATTCAAATCATGCAAGTTAGAGTCCAAAACAAGGGCAAAAGTGTTTTTTAAAAGTAGATACGTTGGAGACGTATCAACTCCCACAAGCTTAAACCTTTGCTTGTCCTCAAGCAATTCAGTTGACAAACTGAAAGTGATAAAGGAAAACTTTTACAGCTCTTGTAGTTGTAAATATGTAAAGCCAGCATTCAAGTTTTCAGCAAAGATTATAACTAACCACATTCACAATAACGCATAGGTCTCAAGTTTACTCATAGCAATAGCATAATCAACTAGCGAGCCATAATAATAAATCTCGGATGACAACACTTTCTCAAAACAATCATAATATGACATAACAAGGTGGTATCTCGCTAGCCCTTTCTGAGACCGCAAAACATAAATTCAGAGCACCTTTAAAGACCAAGGACTGACCAGACATTGTAATTCATGGTAAAAGAGATCCAGTCAAGTCATACTCAATGTAAACTAACAATAATGAATGCAAATGACAGCGGTGCTCTCCAACTCGTGCTTTTTTATAAGAGGATGATGACTCAGCATAAAAGTAAATAGATAGGCCCTTCGTAGAGGGAAGCAGGGATTTGTAGAGGTGCCAGAGCTCGGTTTTGAAACAGAGGTGAATAATATTTTGAGCGGTATACTTTCATGCTACACACATTATAGGCGGTTCCCAAACAGAATGGTGAAGTTTATACTCCCCCTTACACCAACAAGCATCAATCCATGGCTTGCTTGAAACAACGAGTGCCTCCAACTAACAAGAGTCCCAGGGGGAGTTTTGTTTGCAATTATTTTGATTTAGTTTGCATAAAGCATGGGACTGGGCATCCCAGTGACCAGCCATTTATCCCGCGAGTGAGGAACGGAGTCCACTCCTCCTGAGAATAACCCGCCTAACATGGAAGTTACAGACATCCCTAGTTGATACATGAGCTATTTGAGCATACAAAACAGGATATTTATTTGAAGGTTTAGAGTTTGGCACATACAAATTTACTTGGAACGGCAGGTAGATACCGTATATAGGTAGGTATAGTGGACTCATGTGGAATAACTTTGGGGTTTAGGGAGTTTGGATGCACAAGCAGTATTCCCGCTTAATACAAGTGAAGGCTAGCAAAAGATTGGGAAGCGACCAGCTAGACAGCGACAACAGTCATTAACATGCATTAAAATTAATCAACACCAAATGCAAGCATGAGTAGGATATAATCCACCATGAACACAAATATTGTGAA
Source organism: Triticum dicoccoides (assembly GCF_002162155.2). NCBI lineage: Eukaryota > Viridiplantae > Streptophyta > Magnoliopsida > Poales > Poaceae > Triticum > Triticum dicoccoides. The sequence goes on along the minus strand of NC_041390.1, from coordinate 356,807,188 downwards.
GGCTATGTTGATTTTGTTTCAACTACATGCGTGAACATGCGCCAAGTCACTTAAATCATTCAGAGGAGGATACCACCCTATCATACCACATCACAACCATCTCAATAGCATGTTGGCACGCAGGGTAAACCATTATACCTCATAGATAATCAAGCATGGCACAAGAAACTATGATCTCTAGTTGTCATTGCAAACATGTCTATTCATAATAGGCTGAATCAGGAACGATGAACTAATCATATTTACAAAAACAAAAGAGGTCGAGTTCATACCAGCTTTTCTCATCTCAGCTAGTCCATCATATATCATCATAATTGCCTTTCACTTGCACTACCGAATAGTGTGAATAATAATAATAGTGTACGTGCATTGGACTAAACTGGAATCTGCAAGCATTCAATAAACAGGAGAAGACAAGGCAATACGGGCTCTTTTGTCAGATAAACAATAATTCATATAAGAGCCATTTCAACAATTTAATTATGATCTTCTCCTATCGACCCCCAAAGAAAAGAAAAGGAATAAAACTATTTACACGGGAAAGCTCCCAACAAGCAAAAGAAGAACAAGAAATCTTTTTGGGTTTTCTTTTTAATTACTACTACAAGCATGGAAATTAAACTGATTAAAAGATACAACTATTTTTTTTGTTTTCTTAAGGTTTCACACAAGAAGAAAGCATAAAAAATAAATTAAACTAGCATGGATGATACAATGAAAAAGTATGAGCACCGACATCTAACAATGAGTGTGTGAACATAAATGTAATGTCGGTGGGAAATACGTACTCCCCCAAGCTTAGGCTTTTGGCCTAAGTTGGTCTATGGCCACGGCTGGCCTGGCGGATATCCATAATAGTAGTTGGGGTCGTACTGCGATGCAGCGGCTATCGCCTGCTGAGCTGCAGTGTGGCGACGAGCGGCCTCCGCTCTCCTCTCGTACTCATCTGCCTCCTCTCTGGTAATGGTATATCTTCCTCTTGCTTGATAATCAAAGAAGGCAGGAGCAGGGAGAGTAATATGGACAGCATGGCGTCTGTCAAAGATTAGTCAATACTGGAGAGGTGATTCATTCCTCTCAACAAACTGGTGGTGAACCATAGCATTAAAGTCTAGGTAAGCAGGTGGTAATTCAATATCATCTTCGCGTATAGCTATACCAAGAAAATTAGCTATGTGGGTTGCATAAATTCCTCCAAAGAAATCTCCATTAAATCTATTAAGGTGCAACCTACGTGCAACAATGGCTCCCAAATTATAAGCTTGGTCTCCTAACATAGCACTCCTAAGAATACTGAGATCGAGGACACACATGTGACATGCCTCATCTTTACCATTGATGCATCTACCTTTGAAGAGAGCAAAGTAATGTATAGCAGGAAAGTGAATGCTCCCTATGGTAGCTTGTGTAATATCTCTAGATTCTCCCACAGTTATGCTAGCAAGAAAATCTCTAAATTCATATTTGCGAGGATCCCTTATACTACCCCATTGTGGAAGTTTGCATGCAGTGGTAAAATCCTCTAAGTCCATAGTGTAAGAATTATCATAAAGATCAAGCAGGATAGTTGGAGAATTATGTGAAGTTGAAAATTCAAACCTCCTCACAAAGGAACTGGTGAGGTTGTGATACTGGCTGCACTTCTCTTCCTCGAAGCTCACAAGATCGGCATTACGCAAATATGCGTTGAATTCTTCTTTAATTCCTACTCAGTCCATAAAATTTTCAGAAGGCCACTCACAAGGATGCACTGGAGCGTCTCTTGGTGGCTCTTCATGAGCATCACGCATTGCAAGCCTGGGTCCTTGCTTCCTTGAGGAACCACCTTGGAACATTTTCCTAAGCATTTTTCTTCCTCTGAAAAATTCTGAAAATTTTTAGTAACTTCAAAATAAAAGTAAACCAAACTCAATAATATTGATAGCAACTACTCCTACAAGTGCCTAGGGCCTATATCATGCATCGAAACTACTTTTGACCAAATAAATTTGACATGCAAGCTCAAGAAAAGGGTAAGCTAAGAAGCAAAAATTCGTAATGAATAAAGCACTAGAACAAAAACTAATTGGACCAATGGAGGAGTCACATACCAAGGAACAATCTCCCCAAGCAGTTTTGTGAGAGGTGCTTTGAGCAAGGAGATCGAAAATGGCAGCAAAATGAGCTTGGGCTCGGGTTTGAGCTGGTTATTCGTGTTTGGGGGAGGAAGAAGGAGTGTGTGGGTGAAAGGATAAGTGGAGGAGGGCCACCACGGGCCCACGAGTTAGGGGGGCACGCCCAGGGGGGTAGGGCGTGCCCTCCACCCTCGTGGGCAGGTGGTTGACCCCCCTGTTGTGTTCTCAGTGCCAAATATTCTCAAATATTCTAGAAAAAATCATATTTGAATTTCAGGGCATTTGGAGAACCTTTATTTTCGGGGTATTTTTATATTGCACAGATAATCAAATAACAGTTAGAGAAATATTTATTTTTATTTTATTTAATATAAATAACAGAAGTAAAAGGAGGGTACAGAAGGTTGTGCCTTCTAGTTTCATCCATATCATGCTCATCAAAAGGAATCCACTAACAAGGTTGATCAAGTCTTGTTAACGAACTCATTACGAATAACATGGGACCGGAGAAATTTCCAATAACACTATGTTACCTCAACGGGGATATGCACATCCCCAATAATAAGAATATCATATTTCTTCTAGACAGTAGGAAGAGGAAATTCAAAACCTCCAAATATAATCAACGGAATTTTTCCAATAGAGTTGATACTAAGAACATGAGGTTGTTTCCTCGGAAAGTGTACTGTATGCTCATAACATTAACATGAAAAGTGACATTGCCTTTAGTGCAATCAATGACAGCCCCTGCAGTATTCAAAAAGGGTCTTCCAAGAATAATAGACATACTATCGTCCTCGGGAATATCAAGAATAACAAAGTGAGTTAAAATAGTAACATTTGCAACTACAACAGGCACATCCTCACAAATACCGACAGGTATAGCAGTTGATTTATCAGCCATTTGCAAAGATATTTCAGTAGGTGTAAACTTATTCAAATCAAGTCTACGATATAAAGATAGAGGCATAACACTAACACCGGCTCCAAGATCACATAAAGCAGTTTTAACATAATTTCTTTTAATGGAGCATGGTATAGTTGGTACACTGGGACCTCCAAGTTTCTTTGGTATTCCACCCTTAAAAGTATAATTAGCAAGCATGGTGGAAATTTCAGCTTCCGGTATCTTTATTTTATTTGTAATGATATCTTTCATGTACTTAGCATAAGGACTGGTTTTGAGCATATCAGTTAATCGCATACGCAAAAGATAGGTCTAATCATTTCAGCAAAGCGCTCAAATCCTCATCATCCTTTTCCTTAGAAGGTTTGGGAGGAATAGGCATGGGTTTCTGAACCCAAGGCTCTCTTTCCTTACCATGTTTCCTAGCAACAAAGTCTTTCTTATCATAACGATTCTTTGATTGTGGGTTATGAAGATCAACAGCATGTTCAATTTCTACATCATTATCATTACTAGGTTGAGCATCATTATGAAAATTATCATTAACATTATCACTAGTTTCAGGTTCATTACCAGATTGTGTTTCAGCATCAGAAATAGAAATATCATTTGGATTCTCAGGTGGTTCAATAAAAGGTTCACTAGAAGCATGCAAAGTCCGATCATTTTTCTTTTTCTTCCTTTTAGAAGGACTAGGTGCATCTATATTATTTCTCTGAGAATCTTGCTCAATTTTCTTAAGGTGGCCTTCAGGATACAAAGGTTCCCGAGTCATTCTACCAGTTCTAGTAGCCACTCTAACAGCATTATCTTTATCTTTTGTAACATCCCAAAATTCTAAATTTTGGAATGTTATATAAATAGATAGATTTGATTGATTGTTTGATTGATTGGCTGAAAGTGAGTGAATTTGAAACTTTTTGAAAGTTAAATGAGAGGGAATAAAAGGACTTTCCCAAACTTTCATTTTGCATTTTTCAAACTCTTTTCAAATACAAAACCCTAGAGAGAAGATGACATGACTTCTTCCATTTAATTAAATGAAAAGGGTTTTTGAAAATATTTGAATTTCATTTGGAAATATTTTCCAACTCAGAAACTTTATGCAACTCAATGATTTTCATGAGAGAAGATAAAATGACTTCTTCAAATTATATGAAATATGAGTTGGGAGTTTCAAAGATCAAATTTAAAGTCCTTTTGGATTTTATTTTCAATTTGGAGTTATTTGGATTTTATTCAAATTATTTTTCTCCAAAAATAAAATACATGGAAAATAGGGTAACATGATTCCCTACATTAGAAAATGGTAGAGAAATAAATTTGAAATCATTATGGTATTCTTAAAATGATTTCTGTTGGATTTTATTAGAGCAGGAGCACTATTTGAATTATCTGAATTTGTATAAATTTTATTTGACTCTAGAAAAATGTTCATGCTGTAGAAAATCTTTTTCTGAAATTTTTGATATATTATATGCCCATATAATATAGTTGTTCTTTTCTATTTCTATTTGTCTGAGAAAATGTTTTATTTAAAAAACAATCTTCTTAGCCAGACCGGGCCAAGTAGGCCGAAGCCCAGCAAGCCGGCCCAGCCCAGCCGCGCCGCTCGTCTCCGAGCTCAGGACAGAGTCCCGAGCGATCAAGCGCCGCCGCCGAGTCCCGCCATCGCCGGAGTTCATCGCCGCCACCACCGGTCTTTTCTTTGAACCGGTAAAAATGGCCCTGTCCGGTTTTTCTTTTAGTTCGGTTTAGTCGGTTTATTACTAGGTTTAATTATATAGTGAACGCTCACTAGTTTAGATTTGTAACGATTAGTTTTCGCTAGGATAGTCTCTGTAGCAAACGTTCGTTAGATAGGTTTTTCTTTTTCTGTTTTAATTTAGGCTAGGGACCTAGATGTAATTATCTTTCTTACAGATTAGTCCCTCGTTAGTCCAAATCCAACAAAACCAATGCCCACTTCTTCGTTATAATCTCCTCTATCCAGGGATCCAACTCAAACATGTTTTCGAAATTTTAAAATTTGAATTAGACCAGATTTGTATTCAAACTTAACTTGAGTTTCGTAGCTCCGTTTGAGTTGATTGTTTTTGCAAATCGATGCTCTTGACCTAAACTTTCTGATAAAGCCAAATTCACTTAATTTTGGTACTGTTAGAAATTGTTTTATGTTGCAAGAGTTATTTGCTTGGTTTTGATGTTTTCCAAATCGTCTTCTTTGTTCTTTCTGATCTTTTGAGTGATAGCTTATGTGTGGTTACTATTGCTTGCTTACGATAGATTGACCGGAGTGTGACGAGTAGAACCATCAGGAGTTTTGAGTGCAAATCATCTTCATCAACATTGCAGGCAAGTTCACACTTTGATCATATTCCTTTCATACCCAGTTTTTATGCATTAGTTTCAACCTCAAACATTGCATGAGTAGGATTGATAACATGTGGGTATTGGGAAGTAGTTGATGAGGTAGGAACCTATTGCCCTGCATCCAAACCTTGGGAGTTACTATTACGTTATGCTTATACTGCTATACTATGCTCGTAGACGTGGATTGGGTTTGAGAGTATTCATGACAGATGTGAGATTGTCAATTAATGGTTTACTTAAGGTGGCAACTTTAACACACATTTGGGTGGATTGAGGCACTTGGGTATTCCAGCAATTGCCTGTTTAGGCACCTGGGTATTCCAGCGATTACCTGTTTTTTTATGGACTGCCACCCAGGCTCAAAGGGATCTTGAGATTATTCATACTAGAAACTTTCGTGTGCAGCCACAAGCTATTATGGGCTCTAGCATAGTTGATTAAGTCGTGTGAACTCTTAAAGTGGTAGACTAGCAGATGTAGGGTGCAAACGCTTCTGAAAGACTATGTCTCGGTCATCCGTTTCTCAAACACCATGTAGTGCGAGAAATCCAACGGAGGAGATCGAGTCTTGTGGGGAAAAGTGCGCAAACCTCTGTAGAGTGTATAAACTAATCATGGTTAGTCGTGTCCCCGATTATGGATGTCCTGGGTATCTAGTACTTGGATTATCATGTGAATCTCATCATGTGACTTTAATTAATCTTGTTGGGTTTTAATGATGATGCTTAATTGGGATTGAGAGGGTGTCTACAATCTCAATGTTAACAACCACCATGATAGTTAAATAAAATGTATTCCTTTGTAGTAGGGAAAAATTGGCCTTTCGCAAAAACCTTATAACCATAGAGCTTTTCCACCAGCCATATATGCATGTAGTGATAGCCATTGTTCATCATTTCTCTATGGTGTGAATTTGCCAGTACATTCAATGTACTAACCCTTTGTGGCTGCAACGTCTCATGTTGCAGGACTTCTCATGACAAGTAAGTGATACGTTAGGGTTATGATTTCTACACTCAACTTTGCCGTTGGTGTTGATGGGAATCCACAACCTTGTTACTTCCGCTATTTGGATTGAGGTAATACTATTTTACGTTACTTTATACATGTGATTTACCTCTGTTATAAATCCTTGAGTACTGTGTGTGTCAGCATACCGATCCAGGGATGACACTTAAGCACAGAGACTTGACCGTCTGAGGTCGGGTCGCTACAAGATGGTATCAGAGCACATGTTGACTGTAGGACGTGACCCTAGAAATTGGCAAGCCCATAGGAAAGATTCTCTCTACAAATTTCTTTTCAAAAGGATCTTTTACCTCTCTTCTCTTCTAAGCTTATTCAAATATTCCCTTTTATTGAGACCATACCCTTTCCCCCTTTTTGACCACACAAAGAATTGGCTGATGAGACCACTCCAAGAAGTACAAGATATTGGATAGCTAAGACCACTTTGCAATGAAGAGGATTTTACTGTGTATTATAATAATGGAAACTACAACGGTTGAAGACTCCCAAGACTAGGAGAATTTGAAGGCTCTGAAGAATTCCCAGATTTGTAAGACATAGGAAGGCTACCCTTATGGAACTTGGCAGACTAAGGAAGCTGTCAATACCCGTGATCAAGGTGTATCGGAGAAAGACTGGAACATGGAGAGTTAAAAACTCAAAGTTTTGTCAAGAAAACCCTAAGGCAGGAGATATCAATTATGGAAGATAGCTCATGGCAATGACAAGGGCAGAAACACGGCTATCCCTGATGATACCGCCCGTTGATGCTATAGTCACCATGCTGAGTTAAGGATGCATGTCTTCAGAATGGATTGGATGGAAGAAGGCTGATGGAGCACCTATCAGCAAAAGATGAAGTTTTAACCTAGGCTGGTGTATCACCAAGATCTGGAGTAATACATCAAGAAGTTTAAGATGGACTTGCAGGAAGTCATATTTGACAAGGAAGCATTTCGTGAAGAACTCAGGACCCCAGAAGCTAAAAGTAGCCAAGCTGGAGGAGCTACAACCTTGGGATACCGGAGATTTGTCAGGAACTGAAGGACAGTAGGACCATTGTTCATGCCAGGGATGTGAAACCCAGAAGTTTGGAAATGCAACTCCAGAATATTAAAGGACGTCACAAGAGACTTCACGTCAATAGAGATGATCTGGCAAAAGAACTGGCGAAAGACAACCATGATTAGAAGAAGCCATTGGAGGCATGAAGAAGACTTGAAGAGTTTGGCGACATTGAAAATTTATTGACCTTTAGAAGACCAAACCCCTGTTTTGTACCGACGTTAGATGCGACGTTTGTGACCTGTCATTTGTTTGATGTTTTTCCGACGGCCACAAATAAAAATCTGTCTTTTCAAAACTGTTGTTTGCATTGTGTGCATCCCTCCCCCTCTCTCTTATCTTACCCAAAACCCACATGGACCCAATAGAGGATGAATGGAGATGAGCTTGTATTTTCTGGACCGATGAGTCAGTTGGAGACGAACCAATGGATTCAGAACATGGAGGATCACATGAAGAATAACCCTATAGTCGGAAAGAATATGACCCAGCATGCTCTTTAGTGCTTTGAAAGAGGTGCTGATACGTCTCCGTCGTATCTACTTTTCCAAATACTTTTGCCCCTGTTTTGGACTCTAACTTGTATGATTTGAATGGAACTAACCCGGACTGACCCAATTTTTAGTGAATTACCATGATGTTGTTTTATGTGCAGAAAACAAATATTCTCGGAATGACCTGAAACTCCACGGAACATCTTAGAAAAACAATAAAAAATCCTCGCCAAAGATGAAGACCGGGGGGCCCACGCCCTTCTCACGAGGGTGGGGGCGCCCCCCTAGGGCATGCCCCCCTACCTTGTGGGCCCCCTATTGCGTCCCCGACTCCAACTCCACCTCCATATATTGAGTTTCGATGAGAAAAAATCAGAGAGAAGAAATCATCGCGTTTTACGATATGGAGCTGCCGCCAAGCCCGAAAACCTCTTGGGAGGGCTAATCTGGAGTCCGTTCGGGGCTCCGGAGAGGGGGATTCGTCGCTGTCGTCATCATCAACCATCCTCCATCACCCATTTCATGATGCTCACCGCCGTGCGTGAGTAATTGCATCATGTAATCGAGTTAGTTTTGTTAGGGTTTGATCCCTAGTATCCATTATGTTTCTGAGATTGATGTTGCTATGACTTTGCTATGCTTAATGCTTGTCACTAGGGCCCGAGTACCATGATTTCAGATCTGAACCTATTATGTTTTCATGAATATATGTGAGTTCTAGATCCTATTTTGCAAGTCTATAGTCACCTACTATGTGTTATGATCCGGCAACCCCAAAGTGACAATAATCGGGACTAGTCCCGCTGATGACCATAGTTTGAGGAGTTCATCTATTCACTATGTGCTAATGCTTTGTTCCGGTTCTCTATTAAAAGGAGGCCTTAATATCCCTTAGTTTCCAATAGGACCCCGCTGCCACGGGAGGGTATGTAACACCCCGGATATAACTTACCCAATATGTACTCCAACTCTTGCCGTTTCAGGCGTTAAGTTATCATATTTTCTCGGGTTTGGGTTTTTGTCTCCGTGTGTTGTTATCGTTTTCATGCATCTCATATCATGTCATCATGTGCATTGCATTGGCATATGTGTTCATCTCATGCATTCAAGCATTTTCCCCGTTGTCCGTTTTGCATTCCGGCGCTTCGTTCTCCTCCGATGGTCATTTCTACCTTTATTTCATGTGTGGGGATTAAACATTTCCGGATTGGACCGAGACTTGCCAAGTGGCCTTGGTTTACTACCGGTAGACCGCCTGTCAAGTTCCGTACCATTTGGACTTCGTTTGATGCTCCAATGGTTAACCGAGGGACCGAAAAGGCCTCGTGTGTGTTGCAGCCCAACACCCCTTCAATTTGGCCCAAAACCCACCAAAACCTTCTCCATCATCTAGAGCGTTTGATCACGATCGCGTGGCCGAAAACCGCACCTCATTTGGACTCTCCTAGCTCCCTCTATGCCTATTTAAAGACACCCCCTCCGTAATTCTCCTTCTCCTTCCCCCAAAACCCTAAAAATTGTCTCGCGCCGCGCCGGACATGTCCGTATCCGGCCGGACACTTCGCGCCGCCGCCCCGGTCCACTAGCTGCGCGCCACGTGTCGCCTCGTCCCCGCCGCCGCCGCTCCGGCTCGGGAGGCCCGTGGCCGGCCCCCGCGAGCCCGCGCCTGCCGCCGTCCTCCTACCTCGTCGCGCCGCCCGGGGCTTCTTCTCCCTGCGCTCCGGCGGTCGAGCTCATCGCCACCCTCCGACGCCGGCCGCCGTGGTCGCCATCGCCGATCGCCGCCCAGCGCACCGGAGCCCGCCGCCGCTCCGCCTCGTCGCCGCCCCTCGCCGGCCCGCTGCTCCTCCCGCCCCGCCGCGCCCGGATCCGGCGGGATCCGGTCGGATCCGACCTCTCCGGCCGCCCCCGCGCCAAGTCCGGCGACCTTGCCTCCATTTCCGGCGACCTCGAGCCCGTCTGCTACAGTACCGCTACAGTGCCTGCTACAGTGCCAGATCTGAGATCTAAATCTTGAGGGTTGACTTTCTCCCGAAACCCTAGTTCATATTGCAATGTTCATCGCATTGTAACTTTGCATCCGTAGCTCCGTTTTGGGCATATAGCATATCAAATTGTTCGACTCAGACATCACATCATTTCATTCCATTGCATCATTTTCATTTGAATTCATCTTGATGCCCGAAATGCTGTTACAATAGGGCTACTTGAGATAATTGTCAGATCTGCTACTTCATTTAGATATTTTTCATTTTTGCCATGATTATTGTGTGCATGATAGGCCCATGAGCTCTACATGTGTTTTGTTAAGGGTTTTTCCATTTTTCCAGAGGTGCAACCCATGTATTTTTGTGATGTGTGTGGTGACTAGCACAAGCTTGCAAAGTGAGGCACTTGGTAACGCTGATTTCAGGGACTTAGCAATTCCCCTAAGTCCTTGATCTATTTTTCTCATGATGCCATATGTTCATGTTGTTTCCTAGTGATCCGTGCCTCTTTTAAGGATGATCAGTAAGGATGTTTTGTTAATATTGTAGTGCTCTATCCATCCATGTATTTGTTTGTAATTATGGAGCACCCTAGCTTGAGTCAATCCAGCTCTACTTTTGCTACTTCGTGAATCTGGGCAGATTGTCTACTTGTTAGCGATTTTGCCGAGGATGTTGTAGTTGATCCGTGCATGCTATGCTATTGTTCTTGCCATGTCTAGCTTGCACTTTGTGTATTATTGGTGTATGTATGCTTAGTTTGTCATGACTTGCTCTATAGTGAGTGCATCGAGCTTGTAAACATGCCTACTTGATATCTGTTTCAGCATGCTCCAGTTTTCACTAAGTCTGAGAATTGATTATGTTTTTGCCATGTTCACTAAGGGACTTTTGTTAAGCTCTTTGAGTAGCTCCATGCCATGCTTTGCTTTGCCATTTTCAGGTCCTGTAGCATGTAGTTCTGTTGCTTCGAAGAGTGCTATCTGATCTGAAATTCCAGACAAGTGTTAATTTCACCAAGTCTGAAATCTGTTTACCATATGCATTTTTGCCATGCTTGTTTGAACCTGTTAATGGACGAATTGGCCGTAGCTCAGTGCTAGACTTTTGTTAAGCATCATGAATGCATCCCTGCCATGTATTTTTATGCCATGTTTGGGTGCTGTAGCATGTTCATCTCGTTGCATTTAGACGGCTACTTGCTGTAAATCGCAGAACGTGGCCATATTTGAATTGCTTGCCATTTCCAAACCGTAGCTCCGATTCTGGCGTTCTTTATATCGTTTTTAAGAGATTTCGTCTCATCTTTCCAAACCGTAGTTCCTTGTTGCTTGTTTGTATTGTTTGTGTAGAGCCGGGAGACGAGTTCGCTAACGGGGAGCCCGTTGAGTTTGCTTTCGAGGATCCAGTCAACTCTGACAACTTTGCAGGCAAGATGATCATACCCTCGAAATCACTACTATCTTTGCTATTCTAGATTGCTCACTCTTTTGCTATGCCAATGCTACGATGCCTACCACTTGCTTTCAAGCCTACCAAATTGCCATGTCAAACCTCTAACCCACCACGTCCTATCAAACCGTTGATTGGCTATGTTACCGCTTTGCTTAGCCCCTCTTATAGCGTTGCTAGTTGCAGGTGAAGATTGGAGGCCGTTCCTTGTTGGAACATTTATTTAGTTGTTGGGATATCATTATTTTATCTTGTTATCTTAATGCATCTATATACTTGGTAAAGGGTGGAAGGCTCGGCCCCTCTCCTAGTGTTTTGTTCCACTCTTGCCGCCCTAGTTTCCGTCATATCGGTGTTATGTTCCCGGATTTTTGTTCCTTACGCGGTTGGGTTATAATGGGAACCCCTTGATAGTTCGCCTTGATTAAAGCTTTTCCAGCAATGCCCAACCTTGGTTTTATCTTTTGCCACCTAGCCTCTTTTCCCTTGGGTTTTCGGAGCCCGAGGGTCATCTTATTTTAGCCCCCCCTGGGCCAGTGCTCCTCTAAGTGTTGGTCCAACCGAGCGATGTCCAGGGCTACCAGGGGCAACTCTGGGCTGGCCTACCCGACGTCTTGCTCATCCGGTGTGCCCTGAGAACGAGATATGTGCAGCTCCTATCTGGATTTGTCGGCACATCTGGGTGGTGTTGCTGGTCTTGTTTTAACCTGTCGAAGTGTCTTGAAGAACCGAGGTATCGAGTCTGATCGGAATGTCTCGGGAGGAGGTCTATTCCTTCGTTGACCGTGAGAGCTTGTCATGGGCTAAGTTGGGACTCCCCTGCAGGGATTTGAACTTTCGAAAGCCGTGCCCGCGGTTATGGGCAGATGGGAATTTGTTAATGTCCGGTTGTAGATAACTTGAACCTTAACTTAATTAAAATGAATCAACTGAGTGTGTTACCGTGATGTCCTCTTCTCGGTGGAGTCCGGGAAGTGGACACCGTGTTGGAGTAATGCTTGCGCAGGTTGTTCTCTAGTTTCTCGCTCGCGCTTTGCCTCCTCTTCTCGCTCTCTTTTGCGAATAGGTTAGCCACCATATATGCTAGTCGCTTGCTGCAGCTCCACATATATACCTTGCCTTTCCTAAAGCTTAAATAGTCTTGATCGCGAGGGTGCGAGATTGCTGAGTCCCTGTGGCTCACAGTTTACTATTACACCAGATGCAGGGCCTGATGATTCCGCTCCAGGTGACGCGCTTGAGCTCAAGTGGGAGTTCGACGAGGACTCTCAACGATACTATGTTTCCTTTCCTGATGATCAGTAGTGGTGCCTAGTTGAGGGTGATCGGGACCGTGTCGCATGTTGGGTTATCTTTTATTTTGGCGCCATAGTCGGGCCGTGAGTGTTTGGATGCTGTAATGTTATTTATGTACTTGATTGACGTGGCGAGTGTAAGCCAACTATGTTATCTCCCCTTTTATTATATATATATTACATGGGATGTTGTGAAGATTGCCTAACTTGCGACATATGCCTTCAATGCGATTATGCCTCTAAGTCGTGCCTCGACACATGGGAGATATAGTCGCATCGAGGATGTTATAAGTTGGTAATCAGAGCCTTCCCCGACCTTAGGAGACCCATTGCTTGATCGTTTTTAGCAGCCGAGTTGTGTCTAGAAAAATGTTTTGAGTCATTTAGGAATTATATATCGGAGAGTTTAGGAATTCTTTTTACTTCCCAGTCTCCTCATCATTCTGGTAAGGCATCCTGACGTAGAGTTTTGACTCTTCTCTTCTCAAATTTCACTAAAAAAAATTAGGATCACGCAGGTATCTTGGAATCGTTCCGATGGTTTTATGACGAGAACATTGTCTTCGTGCCTCCTGTCAGGGGTTTTGTGGAAGTGTCCCGGGGAGTTGAGCTCTGAGGTGTTGTCATCATAATTTTATCGTTGCAGTTCTGGAATACCTGAGTTTAGTACGCCGACATCGAAAATCTCTTTTATGCAGTTCGTTGGTGAGATAACCTCGACGCCACCCAGTACTGGGGCGGGAGTTTGGGAGTATCGCCATAACTTGTATAACGGATGCTTTTCGAAGGTTGAGGTAGATGGTTTCCGAAGTTTTTCTCGGTTATGTGTTGAAGGATGGATACAGCTGGATATAGAATTTGCTAGATTTGGGTGAGATATTATGCTTCCCCTGTATCCCCAACACCTGATTGCATAACCGGAAAGGTTCGGGAGTTTCATAGGTGGGAATTCTTGTAGCTCTAGTTTCTTCTTCCACGAATATTTGGTTTGAGATTGGGATTTCTTACCGAGTATTTGTTCTTGATCTGTACCTTGTTGATTTATTTCTCTACCTAAATTCTACGTGGCTTCTCAATTTATGGATATGTGACCATTTCAAGAGGAATGCATTCATTCATTTTGTTTGGATGTGAAGACTGTATGTTGCAATTTTCATTCCGTTGGATTCATCTTCATTTTATCTGTCTATGTGCTAACGGTGGTCAACCACTTCAGGATGGCTCCCACTAAGAGCACCAATCAGAACCAGAATCAGGATCCGCCACCACCTCCACCTCCTCCGGAGGCATGGCAAGCTGTGATGGCCGCAACCAATGCAAACACACAGTTGATCATGCAAATTCTTCAAGAGCGCAATCAAGGCAACCAAGGGAACCAAGGCAACACTCAGAATCACTTTGCTACACTCAACCAGTTCCATGCTAATGGGCTAAAGACTTTCAACAATTGTGTTGAGGCAACCGATGTTGACGATTGGCTTGTGGATCTGTGCAAGCATTTCGAGTGCAGTAACGTCAGGCCTGAGGACTTCGTCAAGTTCGCTTCCTTCCAACTGAAAGATCAAGCTGCAGAATGGTTCCAGCAGTACAAGGATTCCAGAGGTGGACGTGTGATCACTTGGGATGAATTCCGTCAAGATTTCAGAGCTCGCCATATCCCTCAGAGCGTGGTTGAAAGCAAGCGTGAGGAATTCCGCAACCTGAAGCAAGGCTCTTTGTCTGTCTATGACTACAACAAGTTGTTTCAGAAGCTCGCCCGCTTTGCCAAGCAGGACGTTCCTGATGAGAAGAGCATGATATACCAGTTCAGGGGTGGTCTCAGAAAAGAAATTCAGCTAGCTCTTGTTCTCTTTGAGCCCTTGAGGTACGATGAGTACTACAACATGGCATTGAAGCAAGAGGCCGCTCAACTGAGGTGTGATGCTTCCAAGAAGCGAGTCAAAGATGCTACTCCTTCTTCCTCTACTCAAGTGGCCAAGCAGCAGAAGTATTAGCTTCCTCCTCCTCCGTTCCGTCAGTCGTATCAGCAGAAGAGCAAAGGTGGCAGTGGATCTTCCCACCCACCCAACCCTGGCTTTCAGAACAAGACTTCGTCTCAAGCTCCAAGATCGAGTGCTCTGTATCACCGTCCGCTTTCAGAGGTCACGTGCAACAAGTGCCAACAGAAGGGTCACTATGCCAACAAGTGTCTCAATCAGAGGCGTCTCCCTCCTCCTCCTCCTGTTAGATCGGCAAGTACAGCTATGGTCAAGCATAACACCAAGTCTGCCAAGGTCAACTTGCTGAATGCAGCTCAGGCAGAGGACTCACCAGATGTGATCATGGGTAACCTTCCTATTAATGACATTCCCGCAAGAGTTCTTTTTGACACTGGTGCATCTTTATCATTTTTATCAAAGCCTTTTGCATCCATGCATGATGTGCATACTATTGATTTGCCTAAGCTGATAGCGGTTTCTTCTCCGGGTTTGTTCATGAACACTAAAATGATGGCTCCGGACGTTACTATCACCTTGGGTGACTACAAGTTCCTTTCTTCTCCTATGGTTCTTGGCAACTCGGATATTGATCTTATTCTCGAGATGGATTGGCTTTCTAAGCACAAGGCACATCTTGACTGTGCAGCCAGGCAGATTCAATTGACTCATTCGTCTGAGGATGTAATTGTCTTTGCCACTCGTGATGATACTATCCGTCTGTTTTCTCTCAATGAGAAGGGTGAACTCGATGCTATCTCGCAAATTCCAGTCGTTTGCGAATATCAAGACGTCTTTCCAGAAGAGCTTCCAGGAATGCCTCCGCACCGGCCAGTTGAATTCGTCATCGATCTTGAGCCTGGCACGAAACCTGTGTGCAAGCGTGCTTACAAGCTCGGACCTGAAGAGTTGAAGGAGCTGAAGAAGCAACTCGATATTCAAGAAAGAGTGGGTCTCATCCGGCCTGTTTCTTCTCCGTGGGGTTGTGGTGTTCTTTTTGTGAAGAAGAAGGATGGAACGGACAGACTTTGTGTTGATTACCTTCCATTGAACAAGAAGACCATCAAGAACAAATACCCACTTCCCAACATCAATGAGCCGTTCGAACAACTCAAAGGTGCCCAAGTATTCTCCAAGCTTGATCTCCGTATGGGTTATCATCAGATTCGAATCCGTGAGCAAGATATTCCCAAGACGGCTTTCAGGACAAGCTATGGTTCATATGAATACACAGTCATGTCTTTTGGCCTCGACAACGCTCCTCCGACTTTCTCTCGCATAATGAACTTCATCGTCAACGCCTACACCAATGACTTCGTTTTGGTCTATCTCGACGACATTCTGGTTTTCTCGAAGAACAAGGAAGATCATGCCAAGCACTTGCACTTGGTACTCGACAAGCTGAGGGAACACAAGTTCTACGCCAAGTTCTCCAAGTGCGAATTTTGGCTTGATGAGGTTCTTTATCTTGGTCATATCATCTCTGCCAAGGGCATTGCCGTGAATCCTGAGAAGGTGTCTGCAATTGTGAATTGGGAACCTCCTTAGAACGTGAAGCAACTCCGTAGCTTCCTCGGTCTCGCAAGTTATTGCCGAAGATTCGTTGAAAACTTTTCCAAGATCGCAAAACCTCTCTCAAATCTTCTCCAGAAGCACGTCAATTACGTTTGGTCTCCGGAGTGTGTCGGTGTACTAGAGTAGGGGTACCCTATTACCCCGAACTCGTGCACGGGCAGTTGTAGCACCCCGCGGCAAGGCTTGCCGGGTGACCGCCAGGACCCTCCGTGGTTCCCTTGAAGACCATTCAAGAACAAAGTACTCAAACCAAGGCCCCGGCAAGAGGAGCTTGCCGGGAAGGCCAACCAAGGCCCCGGCAAGAGGAGCTTGCCGGGAAGAGACAAGACCCCGGCAAGAGGAGCTTGCCGGGAGGGCCACTCAAGACATACCAAGAAAGCTTGCCGCGACGCGCCCTGCGTCTCGGCAAGATCCGGCGAGCGACAAGCTTCCGGACGCGACAAGACGACAGCCGCGGCAAGGAGCTTGCCGCGGGAAACCCCCACTTCGTGCCCGCGCTCCAGCTTACCTGCTAACGTGTCGCTCTGGGACTCTCCCAAGCACACGTGGCGGGAGGCCGTGCAGCTAGGGGTACGTGGTGGCAAGCGGAGATGAAGAGAAGCCCATCGTGGCAAACGGTGGCACTCCTAATGGTCACCTTTTGCACTGTTTAGGAGACTCAGACAGGCATTTAATGCCTTTGTCCCCTGCCGTCAGAGTTAGGTAGGGCGCACTGTATCCACAGTAGCGGTAGCTGCACCTACCGCATCTTTTTCCATTTTTACCCTTGTTGTCTACGTTGCCCCCTGTCGGTGACCCCTTGAGAGTATAAAAGGAGGCCCAAGCGCAACGTGGGGAAAAGAGGGGAAAAAGAGGGAAAATTCGGCCAGTTCGGCTCGTTCAACACCAGGAACACTCTCACGCTCAGTCTGGCAACGTCCATCGCTCCTGAGCAAGAATCCAATATACACAGACAAGCAGTAGTAGGGTTTTACGCATCCGTGCGGCCCGAAGCTAGGTAAAATCGCCCGCGTGCACTGCCTCGATCCGCTCTTTGTGCGCTCTCCGCCCCCCACCGAACCGAAAGGGGCCCTGTCCCCATAGGTGTTGGCGGGAATCAGCATCGCCCCCGACATCTCTGGCGCGCCAGGTAGGGGGCGTCGAGATCGTGTGAACCCGATCCGGCGTGCACGCAAGCTAAATCTTCATCGTCATGGCTCCCAAGGAGCGGGCTAGCAAAAGAACGACGCCAGTGCGGCAACAGAAAAAGCTAAGTCATGCAAAACTTTAGATATTTCCTTACTGTATAAGGTTGTCCGCCTCGGAGATCTTGTTCTTTGTACGGAAAACCTGTGCGCGGAGGAATCAACTCGTAGCTAGTCGTGCCCTTATTTTGTTTCGAGTCCGCTCAACAACTTAAGCGAGCTGCTAGCGCCCTTACTTTGCTTCGAGTCCGCTCAGCAACTTAAATGAGCCGCTAGCGCCCTTACTTTGTTTCGAGTCCGCTCAACAACTTAAGTGAGCTGCAACTAGTTGCGACAAGATTGCTTGTCGGTAGCGACCCCGCCAGCAGGCTGCTGAAGTTCCGCACTCGGCGCTCACGGCAAGGGTGCCTGCACCGGCAAGTTTCCCTAGAAAGCATAGGGTGGACGTACAAAGAGAGGTTGAACAGGAAGATAGCATCCGCTATTTATTTGAGATTTCTGCATAGACCTGTATGCCGAGGAGCCTTCTCGGGGCTAGTTGCGCTCCATGTTGCCTCGAGTCCCCTCGGCAACTTGTGCGGTTGCGCTAGCACCAAGAAGGTAAACCTTTCCGGGAGGCGTTGTTCCCGAATAGCCGCTAAGGGCCCGTTCCCTCAAGCGCTACTGGCTGGATTGTACGCACCGGAAAGCATTCCAGCAGGCATAGGGAATATGCAGCAAAAGTCCAAATTCGCGAGCAAGTTGAGTGCACTTCGGATGCTAATCACTTGCTATGTTTGAACGCAGTTATGGCCCGGAGGCTGGCAACGCCCTTAGGGCCAATATCTTCGGCGTCAAGAACGACGAAGTTCTTCGCCATAAGCCTTTCCGGCAACGATCTTGCCGGAAGCCGACGTCAAGAATGACGAAGTTCTTCGCCATAAGCCTTCCCGGCAACGACCTTGCCGGGAGCCGGCGTCAAGAACAACGAAGTTCTTCGCCATAAGCCTTTCCGGCAACGAGCTTGCCGGAAGCCGGCGTCAAGAATGACGAAGTTCTTCGCCATAAGCCTTTCCGGCAATGATCTTGCCGGGAGCCGGTGTCAAGAACAACGAAGTTCTTCGCCAAAAGCCTTCCTGGCAACAAGCTTGCCGGAAGCCGGCATCGAGAACGTCAAAGTTCTCTGCTGAAGATAAAGCCTTCCTGGGAACCAGCTTGCCGGAAGCCGGCATCGAGAACATCAAAGTTCTCTGTTGAAGATAAAAGCCTTCCTGGCAACGAGCTTGCCGGAAGCCGGCATCGAGAATGTCAAAGTTCTCTGCTGAAGATAAAAGCCTTCCTGGCAACGAGCTTGCCGGAAGCAGGCATCGAGAACGTCAAAGTTCTCTGCTGAAGATAAAAGCCTTCCTGGCAAGGAGCTTGCCGGAAGCCGGCA